>NC_055959.1:600000-900000 GCF_018492685.1 Alosa sapidissima | reverse complement strand
CCTACCCCGACCCATGGCCTCAACTGACAACCAACAGGAACCAAACCTTTTTTTTTTTTCTACTCTAACCTTTTTTATTCTACTGCTCTTCATCCTGCACATACACTTATTCTTAATACTATTATAATGTTACTGTCTCTGCACTACAATGGTACTGTTACCACACTGCACATAGCTGTACATACAATTCATATTCCAAAAAAAGATGGTAAGGCTAGTGTAGGCAACTGAATGCTATATAGTATGACAAATACTAATGGCTAACTGGTAATGTTAGCACAGAAAACAATCAGCTATAGCCTACTGCTGGCTTGTCACAAATGTAGACAGTTCAGGGATTCGATGATAAAACATTTTTGGATAGTTATGCGTTGTTATAATCATCTAAGCCTTAACTAAACAATTGTTAAATAATGTTCTTGTTGTTAATATGTTCTAGGGCTGTCACTTTTTATTCGATATTCGAATATGCATTCGAACATGACGTGAAATATCCATAGTCAAACTATAAATAAACTATTCGGTTTTTAGTGCTATGTGTAGCGCATTTTTACAGTCTATGATTAGTGTGTGCTCTAAACGTACAGTATTGTAGCGTTGGCTCATGACCAAATCAAGCCAATAGCCAGTAACCACAATAATGACTGGAGCCAGAGCCCTCTCAATAGCCACCCTGTTTCGAAAATGGAAGATACAGAATGGCCAGCCTGAGCGAACAATTATGTCACCAACTCACAAAAAGTGCTGTCTGGAAATACTTTGGGTTCTACACTGTAGATGGTAAAGTAACCGTTAAAGCATTGGCCGGAAAAAAAAATGAAATGTCAGACAAAATTAAATCTCTCCGGTCAAATTGTCCGATTGAAATTGGCTAATAATCCCGTCCCCCTAACGCAATCTGAATTTGAGAATAACCCTTAAAACGTAGCCAAAGCCTATATTAAAACAATACGTCCTCTGGCTATGTTTTTAAATGTACAGGCTCTACCGTTTGAAAGCTATTAAACAACATGCATAGCCTATGCCTAGCCATGCATTTCAAATAGGAAGCGCACGCTTAAAACGTCTATGTTAAACAACGAACAAATGAGTGAGGCGGTTCAAACATGGCCAGGCCCAGGCAGACTAGCCTTAAAAGTTTTTTCAGAGGCCAGACGCAATGGATGATGATAAATTGGTAACGTCTGAAGCCTCAGATGTCCGGTCAACTCCACCACCACCAGATAAAAAGCAGAAGTGTCGGGCGTATCTGTCGGAATGATGTTAAGTGGAGTTGCGAGGTTGCGGCCGCTCCAAGACACTGTCATTCTCCGTGTACACTGGACATGCAACTGTGTTCTGTAACCAAAGCATACAGTAGGCCTATGCTTTCTCTTTCTATGATCTGCAGGGTTAGGGCCTCCTCGACGAGGAGATTGCTGGTCCGCGGATTTCCGGCACAATTAAACAGGATCATTGAACCGCGGACTGAAAGAAACTAAACATTTCCCAGAATAGGAAATATTTCTTAATTTATTTATATTAAATAAAGAGTCATAGCCTTAGGGGGTAGTGGTGTGAGCGCTCATTCAATGTGTGTGCGCATCTGTGCAAGTTAAACAGTGGAACCACTGGAGATAACATGGGTAGCAGCAACAAACAACGTAGCCTTTTTAAAACAATGAACGAATCGGACTCTTGCTGTCCATGAAAACATAGACACTGGCTAGATCTTGTTAGGCATGTTTACGTAAGTTAGGCTAATGAACATGTTGTATTCTATTCAGCCTGATTAGGTCATTCTTTAAGCTACATAACTGGAGACAGGCTTTCCTCAACTTGACTAATTAAGAAGCGATAATAGGATATTTGACCGGCATATCATCAAAATGTCCGGAAAACGAAACCTCTGCCGATCACTTTGACCGGCACCATTTTTTTCTAGCGGAAACTCTGCGTTAAAGATAGTGTAGTTTGCAGACTCTGCTGCAAAAAACAGTTTACTTATGCATCCAGGACATCTAATCCAAGTTATCCAAATGAGGCAGCGGAGTCAGAGGCACAGTAGACGGCCAGAGCATCGCCAGGCGTCCAACATCGTTGCATACTTTATGTAAATCCTCAAATTATGTCCGGGGTCTGCTATTTACTTAGGCTGCGCAAAGCACAGGTATTTATTTGGGGCAGGCAGGCTTGTATTCGATGCAGGCCTTTATTTCTTACATTGTGCGTTTTATTGTGAGACATGCGTTTGGAGCAGCATACCAGGCTATCAAAAGCAGAAAAATTTCTGTTTGGTTTGGGATTTAATTTACTTTTGGAGTGATTTATTTTATTGCTTAATGTTGAGACTAGAGATCAGGGTTCCTACACATTTTCCATTTCAAAATTCCATACTTTTTCCATACTCAAATTTCCAGATTTTTCTGATCATAATCTTGAAATTGCGGCCACTTCTGGTTTGGGATAACTCGGTGAAAAAAAAAAAAAAAAAAAAATAAAAAAAAAAAAAAAAAAAACTTACGGACAACTGAAGTAAATTTGAAAAAAATACACTTAATATTTGTCCATTTAGTCAGGTAATTTTTCTATGAGCCAGCTGGCAATTTGTACTCGCTCAATCCAGTTGTCATCAACTTCAGACTGTAAGACTTGCCATTATATCTGGCGCATCACAGTTTTCAATGAATAAATACAACCACAAGGTTTTGTTTTCACCGAGAGGAGCTCATAGACCAGGGGTTATTAGGTATTAGTATATTAGGTAGTGGGTCGGATTTGTTGGAATGAGAACTCGTGGTGGGCCGTCATTGTCATCATTTGCCCATCATTTTCTGCATGGGTATCAGAGTATTATTTGATGATATCACTAATGAGCAAACAAGTACATGTAAATATAATGTACTGCTGTTTTTGCTGCTTCTTCCTTCCTGAAAATGGTTTGTAGTGCTAGGTTATCAATTTATCATATCATAGAGATATTGTTTATTACACTTTGTTGAAGACAACTGGATGTGATATTTTTTTTCTAATTTTCCCTTCCTACCTAAAACATCTGGGGGGCCATATGAAACCTGCTGGCGGGCCTGATCTGGCCTGAGGGCCTTATGTTTGGCACCTCCGTCATAGACAGTGCTTTAAGTCAGAAGGAAATGTCATTACCGCAATGTCTGGGATTTGTCCTCAAAGATACAAAAAAAATAAGGCTCAAAATTTTAAATTATGGAAAAAGTCTACTTAAAGCTATTTCTTTATTGAGGCAAAATCTTTTTGATTTACAGTGGGCATCGCTTTCAAATGACCACTTCATTCGCGCATTACGCGGCGTGAAGCTGCGAGAAGCTTTAGTACCACTTTCAGCCACTGTGCGTCGCTCTGCCACTGTACATCGCTCTGCCTGCCGTCCCTTACATAATTGTTGCCGAGAGTAATCCCAGCCTACGAATTCAATAACAAAATAAATCATGCATAATTAAACATTACCTCGATTTAGGCTACTTGGGTATGGCTTAAGGCTTGACTACACGAAAATCGAAATCGAAATTTGCTGTCTACATTATTGTCAGTGTTGGGGTTAACGCAACTACGCAAATCAAAACAGTGGTGTGATAATTGAGCCAGTAGAGAAATAACTGTTCAGAATGAATCTGTAGCCTTGGGTAGGCTTCTGCAGAAAACAATGTTGTTGCCGATTTAATACTATCTGGCGACGTTTTTAACAGGCTACGCAATAGAGGCTTAGACAACTATGACCCACGTTTTGGTTTCGTAAATTAATTTGCCCTACTTCTTGACTGCAATGTAGTCAATTGACTGCTTGACATGTCATTTGTATTTTTCTGTACGATAAACAATTACATCTGCTTTATGCCGCAGAATTACATTCATATTTGGCTGACTGCAGACGCGCCACTTCCCTCCCCATATTCCAATATTAAGATAGTAGCCTATACAAAAAGCACTTTATACTATCATAAAAAAAAATAGTTAAAACGAATAGCTATTTGCAATTTGACAAAACACTGGTCCTCATTTTGCGAATGCGAGGACGATATGAGCCTGTTGCATTTAGTTAGATGTCCGAGTCACACATAATGTTTGAAAACCACTGGCTCGTAATCACAATAATTTAACACACGACAGTTGGATAACCTACTTCATCATGTCCCCATGCCTACATTTTTGTGAGTAGCATAGAGATCGTTAAAAACAATAAAGTATGGCTCCCCGTTTGGGACATCGAAAACTTTTTTTAATTTTTAATAGACTACCGTCGAAGATGCATAGTGAACACAGCTGGAAGGATTATTGGCGCTTCACTCCCCTCCCTGAAGGACATTTACACCACCCACCTCACCCGCAAGGCGACCAAAATTGTGAGTGATGCAAGTCACCCCGCTCACAATCTGTTTGATCTACTGCCCTCTGGGAAGAGGTACAGAAGCCTGCGCTCCCGCACTACCAGACTCACCAACAGCTTCATACACCAAGCCGTAAGGATGCTGAACTCTCTCCCTCCTCTCCCCCCTCCACCCTCAGCTACATAACATCCTGGACATTGGACCCAAAATGGCCGCCTGCACTACTCCACTTGCACACTTGCACACTTGTACACTTTACAACTGGTGTTGTTGTCCTGAAAACACAACACTTCTGCTGCTCTTACATAACTTGCACCACTATGCCACTTTCTTCTTACTTAGGTCAAACAGAACTACCCAAGCCTTTTATTGGCCTGTATTTGCACTAGTATTTTTATTGACTGTCTATGCACAATTTCAACCACATTTTGCTGCTCTTATTTTTTCATTATTATATGTGCCCTCTTATTTACTTATTTACTTACTTTTTTATTTACTTATTTACTTACTTTTTTGTTTACTTGAATGTTATGTTTGTCTGTGGACCTAAATTGGTAAAATATGTCTTGTCTTCACCGTGGGATAGTGAGAAACGTAATTTCGATCTTTTTGTATGTCTGGAACATGTGAAGAAATTGACAATAAAGCTGACTTTGACTTTGACTTTGAAGATGCTGACTTGCAAAAGCCTCGGGATAACACGTTATCTCCACTATCAGTCATGCCCCTTGATCAAAGTGGGGAATGAAATAAAAGTTTGATAACCACTGGCTTAACAAGTTACCTGCAGTCCAGAACACAGAATCTATTGCAATATTCTGATGATCGGCGATGATATCGGCAAATGTTTGTTTTCCAAAGTAAGAATTTCACTTCACCATGCACCTTCGACAATACCTGGCCTACCTGGTATCATTACAAACATTATTCTGTGTCCTAAAACTGGCATATTTTATGGCATTGTGTCATGTAAGTTCGTTGCAAAATCTAGAGAAATGTGTGAGGTGGTCAGCGGGGGACAATTGAGACACACATTGGATTGTGTTATTACTTGAACATTCCACACTATCCACAGCTGTGGTAGGCCTATCAGGGGCAGGAGGATTACTGTCAGCGCAGGCTTTATATAAAATTCTTCAACAGAAGGCCTCGAATGTGGTCTTGTTTGTGGAGCGCTTTGCTTCGCTTCTGTAATTTCGGCTTCATTGAAAACGAGGGCTTCCCTCAATGACCCTCCGAGAATAAATAAAGGTTGAATGAATGAATGAATGAATGAATGCAGGCTTGCCCAAAATAAAGGCATGTGGTTTGCGCAGCCTACAGTAAATAACAGACCCGCCAGAATGTGCGTTATGATGCTTTTTTACGAGCAAGATGTTTTTGGTACCCTACGCACACTGCATGTTCTTAAATAACAATGATCATCAGTAATATTCGACCATTAATTTGGGTAAATGGGCAAGCGTGACCACCTTGATTGGCTGACTGGCTGATGATTGTAACGCGGGCATGATTCCAAACACCTCCCTTACGATGATGAGTGACAGGTGACAGGTCTTGGAGTTTTCTCTTAAAAGTTATTCACAAAGCCTTTCAGACAACTCCTAAACTAGGAGTGAGTCTTCGTGGCTATGGATGACGTCATTACTCATGCACGAGCTTGACTGAAGTGACCACCTTGATTGGCTGACGATTGTAACGCGGGAATTCCAAACACCTCTCTTCCGATGATGACTGACAGGTGACAGGTCGGAGAATGCGTGCGCTACACAAGTAGTGTGAAGGACGGAAGATGATTAATAACTGAATAAAAAGGCCTAGCCTAAATGAATAAAGAGTAAGGCAAAACAAATAGCTTAGTAGCCTAATGAAACCTAGGCCTATGGATTGATGCAGTAGCCTACCTTTGCAACATTATTAAATGAATCTGTCACCATATCCCTAGGCTACGTTTGCAAAGAGGAGAACATTTTAATTTGATTCACAATGAAACGTTACATTTCATTTCCATGTTAACAATGAGTAGTTTGTGTTGTTGTTGGTGGCGTTATTGCATCCCTTTTATGAATGCAACATTGTTCCCTCGCAATTGGAAGCTCCTGTTGCGCATAGGCTATTTCAAAACATCGCAACGTAAAATGCCACAAAAAAGCTGTTTATGAATAGGTCTTAGTGAGTTAGGAGTCCTCTCGACTTAAGCTGTCCCAGACTTAGGTGCTACTTTTAGGTCTAAAATGCTTCGTGAATTACTTTTTGTGAAAAAATTAGGAGTCCTAAAGTTAGGAGTGACACGCCCATTATTTTTAGGAGTTGCTCCTAAATTCGCCAGTTAGGAGCTACTTTTAGCCTTAAAATTCTTTGTGAATATGGCCCCTGAATAAAAAGGCCTAGCCTAAATGAATCAAGGCAAAACAAATAGCCTAGTAGCCCAATGAAACATACGGATTGATGTAGTATCTTGTAACGTTATTAAATTATTCTGTTACTATGCCTACGTTTGCAAAAGAGAACATTTTAATTTGATTCACAATAATGTTACATTTAATTTACATGTTGACAATGATTAGCCTAGTTTTGGTTGTTGTTGGCGGCGTTATTGCATGTTAGTTATGCCTACAATGCAAAATTGCTTCCTCGCGATTGGAAGCTCCTGTAGCTGCATAGGATTTCAAAACCGCAGGTTTGTGAATAGGTCTGTGAGTAAGGAGTCCTCTTGACTTCTTTTAAGCTGTCAGAGGTGGGAAGGTGTGATTTTTTGGGGGAAGGGCCGGATTAACTGGGCACAATTGTCTGATGGCCCCCCTTCCCCCCAGCCAACGTGAATCGGGTGGTTAGTTAATAGGCCTATCGTGAAGATTTTTCCTGCCATCTAAGGCACGAGCGCATCTGTGAGGCCAAGCCTCACCAAGTAGCTCGTTTGTTTACAACTAACATTCCATTTAATTAAACTGCTTTATAGGCTATGCCGAAATAGTTTTCAACATTTTGAATATTAGTGTCGGGTGAATTGAAATGTTCTCAAAGTAGCCTTATGGCTGAAAGCTGCTTGGGACCCCCCCCCCCCCCCCCCCCGTCAAGCAATATAACCATACAAACGCGCTAAGGAGTAATTTTGGCTTTGTTAGAACCGAAGAGCTGTGGACGGCACGGCACGGTATGCCCAATGAAAATAAATTAACGCAACGCAACACAACACAACACAGACCCCGCTTCTCTCGCGTCAGTCACTGACATGAACGAAACACAGAACCCGCTTCTCTCACGGCAGTCACTGACAGTAACCTAGAATAAATGCATGGGGAAAAACACTTCCCCATGACAAAGACATTGTAAAACACTGAAAGTTAATATTTTGTCACTAGCAACATTCATCTGTCCTTTGTCAAATGTATTATGTTCCAAGTGTTACAAGTTACCCTATGCGTAATTCTGCTTCATAAAGTTGAACAAATTTGCTTATTTCACAGAAAAATATAAATAGCCAGTCTACAGTGCAGAGTTGGTAAGTTATGGTAGGCCAACTTGCAGTGAACATACAAAGAGGGGAAATTATTTCTCTTGCAGCTGAGTAGCCTCAGGTGCGCACGTAGACATAAGGCCGAACATGCAAGCGCCAATGAATCGTGCTCTCACGGCAATCGCGCCGTTAAACTTAAATAGGTTAACATCACTCTAAGTTCGCCTTCAAGCTAGGAAAACGATGATTTGAAGACATCTGTTTCGTTGGAAGGGCAAGGGGTAGCAACAGGGCAACACAGAGACAGGCCCGATGGCAGGGCTGTTATGAGAGTATTAAAATATAGGATATTCTACGGGAAAACATTAAAACGGCAAGACAGCGGGGAAAGTTAAAATACGTGATAAACACGGAAAAAGTTGGCATGCATTGTTTCGGTCCCCGTGCACAGGGATTATTTGTCATACTATTAATCACATATGATTATTTGTGAAATTGTGCAAACAGGCGCAACACATTTGAAAAGGAAGGACTGGTAGCATGCAAGCTCACGGGAAAGATTGATTTAAGAATGTTATCACAAAGTGTGTGGTTGTGGCGCGGGCGGAAGACAATTGGCAGGGGAGGGTCATGTCTTTTTTTAACAATTCTGTCGGAGGGTCATTGAACAATTTCTAGCAGGCAAGAGAGGGTCATGCAACTTCCAACTGAAGCACTCAAAATTCCTCCGGTGGCCCCTTCAATAAATAACGATCAGTCCCTAGATTGCTGCTGGGCTATATGTCTTGGTTCTGTTAACAACTTATTGTCAAACGCATAGCCTATCTCGCGGTTGCATCCATTACAAACAAACATGCAATGTGAACGTCTGGGATTGGGGAGAGCACTAAATGCTCTACTGAATAAGCACGAAGTCAAACCTTTAAATGAAAAACACTCTTTAATAATCCAAAAAAATAAACCGCTAATGAAGTAAACTTGTGACCATCAAAAATCGTTTATCGCTCGTAACTCCGTGATACCAGGACGTAACAGGAAGGCATTTGGCTGAGCAACGGAGGTTAATATGCTCCATGTTTTGTCCAAATGATGACTGTCTATCATCGTTGCACTCGGAGAAAACCGGAATGTTTCATTCGTCCCCGTTTCAATCGTCCCGGTTGTACCTACTCAAAACGCAGATAGAACCTTATTATTCTAAGGTAGCGAAATAACGTTCAGCATGATTCATGCCCAATTAATTCCCCCTGTTAAAGTGTTCGCCTTTGTAGTTTGGTTTCGTGATAGCCTATGATAAACGGCTTATGGCCAAATATGTGAAAACGTTAAAATACAGTAGGCGATAAACCCGGAAAAAGTTGACAGTGATTTTTTCATAATCACTTTGGAGGGTCATAGAAAAATGTATTGCTGGCGAGGGAGGGTCACGTCTTTTTGGACTAATGCTCCCCAAACTCCTCCGGTAGCCCCTTAAATAAATAACGAACAGTCCCTAATGAAGTAAACTTGTGACCATCAAAAATCGTTTATCGCCTGTAGGCCTAACTCCGTGATAACAGGACGTAACAGGAAGGCATTTGGCTGAGCAACGGAGGTTAATACTCTATATTTTGTCCAAATGATGTCTGTCTATCATCGTTGCACTCGGAGAAAACCAGAATGTTTAATTTGTCCTGCGTCTCTACGGCTGCAAACGGGATTCACTCGCAGTTAACCAAATATTTCTTTATTAGGGCAGGCATATTTCTGGCTATTACATTATTTCTAAACCAGTCTGCTAAAGTCTGTAGTGAAGTCTGTGTAGGGTTTTCCAGGCTCCATTTCTTTTTACGAGACACCCTGCTCACTTGAGCCATCTACCGGTTGTTTGGGTTGTTGCAGCGTCTCACTGGAAAAATACAAATTAAAGTCGCGTGATACCGCGTGATCCCACGCGCGGACCGCGAGTGAAGCTGGCCAATTCGAAGCACTGCCCACTGTAATTCTACGACAAAGATCCTCCTAAGTACGATCATCAGTCGAACGCTCCCATATGCCACAACAGCTTTAGTTAATGCATGAGACACGGTGCTCATTGACTGAGAGCCCTAATTTCAGCAATGGGGAAAGTGCAAAGTCAATGTTTATAATTTAAAGAAATGATTTTAAAAGTTATTCTAATGTAATATAATATGCTACTATGTTGTATGCTAATACTCTAATATGCAGAAAACTGTGACAAGACATGAGCACCATAAGACCTAGAACTGCACACATTTTGCCATTTTAGATCTATAGCTAACCAGGCATTATTATTTATGATTAATTTGATAGCCCTCAGAAAACACACTTGCCCATTGTTGGATCATTTTCGTTGAGGAAGTGCTGTGTTGGAAGGTGCACTCACATTTTTAGTTTTCCGTAGATACAGCTTAGCCTACATATGACAGAGTCTAGTTCACTGCTGGCTGAGGCCTCAGAAATCAGATTTTTTTCTGAGGAGCCTCATAAAATTGTATCTAGAGAATGTGGACTGACAGTTAAGCTACACAACAGGAATGGTTCATTATGACCTGAGTAGTGATTAGTACTGTAGCTGCAATAGTCTGGAATTACAGATATTTCTCCATACCCTTTTTTCTTTTTTCCATACTTATCCAGACCTGGAAATTACTAAAATCAAATTCCATACTTTTCCAGATTTTCCATACCCCGTAGGAACCCTGAGAGATGCACCGATAGATCGGCTGATGACCGGAATCAGCCGATTTTCACCTGATCGGCCATGACCGGCGACCGGCCGGTCAGTCTGAGACATGCCGATTTTATGCCGCACCCAGCTGAGTTTGCAAAGTTTGAAGAAGCTAGCAACCAACACTCAGGGCTGGATGTAGGGCTACAAAGAAAGCGCTAATAGGCTACGGAGTTTTTCTATGCAGCAAACGCTGTGCTTTGCCATTGGCCTACTGCGTGGAATTTACTAAGCCGTCACTTCATTAGGCTACGTAAACATCGCTCATCACCACCCGTCACTGCTGCTAATTGCGTGCCCACAGCTGAACCACAAGCGCTGCTGAACGGAGATAACCGATTGCGACATTAAAAATAATCAAAGTTTAGCGATCATAGGCTACACAATAAGTCAACAATGATGTCAACAAGCAGCGACATACAATAGCCCTAGTAGTTCTACTCCACTTAAAAAAAAAAAATACTCAAACTATTTACTGCACGTAGACTAGGGCTATGACTTAAAATACCTTAGTCTAGCAGATTGAAAAGTGGATGTTGTGAAAGTGAACAAACGATAGCCTATTAGAACGGCAAACAAACGTTAAAGTTGCTTTTAACATAGTAGCCTACAATGAAAAAAATTGATGCTCTGAATACTGAATCAGCCGTCTCTGAAAGTTTATATAGCCTAATTGATGCATTTAACCGGAATTTGGATTTAATTTTAAACCTTATTGCGTAGCCAAGTAGCCTAAATTGAGTTATTTGTTTAATTATGCATGGTTTACGTTTTATTAAATTCGTAGGCTGGAATGCTTCGCGGCAAGAATTGTATTTAAATGTACCGGTGCTTCAGCCTCTGGCTTGAGAGTGACGTGTTGGAGACCCATGGGAGTTGGAGACCCATGGGGAACAGCGTCAATAAAGAGAGCCGCACTTGATCCTGATCAAGTTGATAGATTGGGGTTTCTAGCGAACTACTAAAACTAGATGTACCGCATAGCGGTACAAAATATGACCGCCGCTCAGTCCTGTACATCCATTCCGCGAAAATAAATCACACTTCAATTTGTCTCCATATTTTACTCCATCCCCCACTCTTGAAACTTTTGTGTATACTTGTTTGGCATGCCTGAGTGTGTGTGTGTGTGCGGCTGCACAGAAAGTAGCCTACTGGTGCTGAAAAGGTGAATAGATTGTAGAATAGCCAAAGAAGATATAGCATTGTTATAAAACCTTTAAAATCTCTAAACAATCACAAGTAGGGCAGTTCATCACAGTTCATCCATTGCAACTGGATTGATGAAAGGTCACTTACACCTGTAGGCTACATTGTATTTGGGAAAAGCAAAAGGTATCAGCATAATGTTATTTATTTATTTATTTATTTATAAACAAAAACATCTGTCAGTTCCATGCCGTTTTCAACAGCTATCAAAAACAAAGGTCATTTTTGGATGGATAGATTTTTTGTGAATGTTTCTTCTTCTACATAAGATTTTAGTCATCTTTAGTTCATGTAATACTTTATTGTCAATGCACAAATTAAGTAACAGTAGTCTGAAACGTTATTGTTAATGCACAAATTAAGTAACAGTAGTCTGAAACGTTATTGTTAATGCACAAATTAAGTAACAGTAGTCTGAAACGTTATTGTTAATGCACAAATTAAGTAACAGTAGTCTGAAACGAAATGCTGTAGGTCACAGATACCTTCAATTACAACACCTCATTTTTACTTTTTTGTGTTTAACTAGGTGGCGCTATACATGAAATGCGTGGTTATGGAATGGGTTGACATGGCCCCTTGAGATCAACATCCAAAAAAAAAATGGTCCTCCTAAACCCTACGGTTTTCGAGATATTCACAGAAAACTGTGTCTGCCCTACCCTCCTTTCGGGGGGTCCAATTCAGCGGGGGGGGGGGGGGGGCTACAGATCAAAACGAAAAACGATGGTTCCATGCTATCCATGTGGGGTTACATGTCCACCAAGTTTCGTGTACCCCGGTCTTTCAGTGTCCCGGGAATCATTGACGAAAATTTGGGCATGGGAAAAAGAAAGAAAAAAAAAAAAAAATCTGACTAAACCTATATGACCGCCGCTTCGCTGCGCGGCGGTCATAATTAGGATAGTGACAGGAGTGAGGCCGGTAGCCTAAGTTATCACGTTATGGTTTGTGCCGTGCTGTTCCGATTCTGTTTTTTTTTTTTTGGGGGGGGGGGGGGCGTAGATATTCGAATACATTGCTTGATATTTGATATCCGTTCGAATTTGATTTTTCTCAAAAGTGACAGCCCTAATATGTTCTTGTTTTAACCGTTCTAACTGTATCTTTGGATGGTAACATTGTTAATGAATGTTTCAGACCATGATGCATTCCTTTAATGACGTCTTCAATAACATTTGCCTTTCGATTATAAATTCCTACTTAGCTATTACAACCTGTCTTTAAATTATATCAATTTGGCTTTAAAGACAATAGCATGTTACACATAACCACATTTAAGGTCTATTTTTTAATGGTAAATAGTTACATGGTTTTATAAAACAAGTGTCTATTTTTAGTATTATAGACTTTTCTGCAAATGTATTACATTGAGCAAAACCTCCAGACTTTCCATAATTTTGCACATCTGAAAAACAGTATGTCATAACTAGACTTACATATTTTCCCTGACTTCCCAGACCTAAATTTACATTTACATTATTAATTTGATGCCAGAGTTCAGCTTGATAGACTACGAAACACTTGAAAAAAACGGTACAGAATCTCAGCTCTTCCACATGTGTCTTAGACACTCTGCCTACCAATTTCTTTAAAACTGTTTTTCACCTCATAGTGGCGGATGTCCTTCAAATTGTAAATGTATCACTGCTGTCTGGCACTTTTCCTAAGTCACTGAAATCAGCTGTTGTAAAGCAACTTCAAGAAGAATTACCTGGATGCCTCCATGCTAAACAATTACAGGCCCATATCCAATCTACCTTTTATTGGCAAAATTATTGAAAAAGTAGTATTAAATCAATTAACCACCTTCCTAACATCAAATGGGTATTTTGATTACTTTCAGTCTGGTTTTCGGGCAAATCACAGCACTGAAACAGCTCTCATTAAAGTTTCCAATGACATACGCCTCAACACAGATTCAGGTAAAGCATCAGTCCTAGTGCTACTGGACCTTAGTGCAGCATGACACTGTTGATCACAAGATTTTACTACACAGTCTAGAACACTGGGTTGGATTTACAGGCATAGTTATCAGCTGGCTAAAATCATATCTACAAGAAAGGAGCTTCTTTGTTGCCATCGGAAACTGTACCTCAAAACCAACGTCCTTGACCTGTGGTGTTCCCCAGGGGTCGATCTTGGGGCCACTATTATTCAACCTCTATATGCTCCCACTTGGACAAATCATCCAAAATAATTTGGATTTCATATCATAGCTATGCAGGTGACACACATTTACTTAGCTCTGTCACCAAACGACTATGATCCTCTTGAATCTATGTGTCAGTGTATAGAACAAATCAACACCTGGATGTCTCAATTTTCTTCAGCTGAACAAAGAAAAAACTGAAGTAATTATATTTGGTAAAAAGGAGGAAAGACTTAGGGTTGCCACTCTCCTTGACACAAAAGGGTTGAAGGCAAAGGATACTGTTAAAAATCTTGGTGTAACAGTGATCTAAATTTCAACAGCCACATGAAAGCGATAACTAAATCAGCTTTTTACCACCTCAAAATTATTGCCAAACTCAGAGGGCTGATGTCAAAACATGACTTAGAAAAACTCATTCATGCATTTATCTCCAGCAGGGTTGATTACTGCAATGGACTGTTCACAGGCCTTCCTAAAAAGACTATTAAACAGCTTCAGGTGATACAAAATGCAGCAGCTAGGATTCTAACAAAAACTAAAAGAACTGACCACATTACTCCAATTCTTAAGTCCTTGCACTGGCTTCCAGTAAGTCACAGAATTGGGCCATCCTTAAAAATATTTTCGTTTGCCGTAACCCGACCGACCCTGTCAATTTAGAACCGACCCAAATATTTATTTTTTTCCCCTTTTAGTCCGACCGACTTGCCGGTTGTAAACTTGCGTTAATACCGACCGATTGTTTTTTTTTACTCTAAACAACCAATACAAATGCAATAAAATAATATTTCTTTTAGTAGGCCCAAGTATTGTGAATATAAATTGCCTACATGCAAACGTGGCTCACTTAAAAAAAAACCTGTGGCGTCATCTCTACACCATTGGTTTTACGCATGTCACACTATGGCCTACGCTTCGTTTCATTCACACAAACTGATAACGCTTTTACTTGGCACGAAGTTCTGGAAGAACTGTGGGCAGATCTTTTCTCATCCCTTCTCCCCCTAGTCTAGCGGTGACAGTGTCGGAGTATTGAAATTGATTGTGGTCTATTCAGCATTTCTCAAAATATGGGTCCGCAACATGGAGACTGCTGGTCCGCGGAGTCGTGGAGTGAAATTAGGCTTCATCTGATAATTTGCTGCGCAGTTGATCAAGAAACCGCGGATCGACGAAAAAAGAAAACAAACGTTTCTGCTATCGATGTCATTAAACATGGAGCCCTACAATTAAGTGGTGGTATGAGCATTCATTCAATGCGCGTCTGCGCGAGAGAAACTGAAACTAATCGATAACGTTGGAACTTCCTTAGAAACAGAGCAGAGACTGTATACACTGTATAGCATTGAGTATTGTATAGTCAAATTTCAATATAACGTTGCCAAGAGCTATTGTAGCCTTCTTTCTGGGTACATGTAGATGAGCCCTATGACCCAAAAGTCTGCCATGACCGGGCCTCAGGTCAAAGAAGTTTGAGAAAGGCTGGTCTATATAACCTGCATCAGAATGAGGTTTGCAATGGTGCGCCTGAAGGCACGGGTTGAAGACCCAGTCAGTTACGTCACGATATGCACATTTGTGTAAATTTATTCCTACGTAATCACCATGACCAAAATTGAACTTTTTTTTTTACTTTGAATCTTGAAAAACAAAAAAAATATTGACCTACCTACCGACCCATTTTTTATTTTTTTTGGCTGTTACTGCAAACAAAAATATTTTTAAGGATGGCCTTGACTTAAAACCACTATTGCTTGTTTATAAATCAGTAAATGGAGCAGGACCTAAATACCCATCAGACATGCTTCAGCAGTACACACCTTCTCGTCCTCTCAGGTCCCAGGTGAAAAACCTGTTAGTAAAACCTACTGTTGGTGCAAAACATGGTGAAGCAGCTTTTAGCTGCTATGCAGCTCAGCTCTGGAACCAACTTTCGGATGAATGCGTTTCCCAAATGGAAAACGCGAATGATAGATAGGTACTTTATTTAATGCTTAATGCCTCGTTTATAAAACTGCTTTGCCATTGTATTTAGGGAGCTGCAAATAGCTAAGTTGTAGGCTATCCATATGCATGCGGTAGCTGTTACAAACACTGGTCATATGATTAAGTAATGCCAATGTTGTTCCATGGTATTTGTGGGAGTTTTATTCAGCGACCACCTGGCTGAGTTTTGGATGCATGTGGTGTGTGCATCTCCCTCCCCCTCTCCCTTCGAGCGGAGTTGCCATCGCAGTGATATCAGAGCTTTAATAATGAGAGACGTATTATATGTAGTTGAATATTAATTCGTGTTAACGTTTATCATGTACCAGACATACCGTGTATGCCTTACTTGTTTAGAGCCGTTTGCTAACGTTATCATTATCAATCCAGTTCAATGGTGGTTCGTCAGCTACCAAACAGAAGTCTGTGTGTGCGTCTGGTCTGTCTCACGCAGTGGGACACGCATCACAGCGATATGAGAGTGCTGCGCTACCTGAAGGAGAGATTTTAAAACTTTGAGGGATATGTTTTTATACCTTTTGACGTTGATGCCGTTTAGAACAGAAACATCTGACACCACGTTATTTTCCTCTGCTGAGTTATGTTCTGAGGTTGACAAATCTGGCAGCTTTTTTTAGAAAAACATGGACATGGAAAAATTGAAACCATGCAGTTTTAAATTACAAATCAAGCACTTTATTTCAATAGCTACTTTTCAGGCTTATTGTTTTCTCAAATTATCTAAATGTGTTGACAAAGGACATTTTGTGATGACCTGAATTATGTCTTATAATATGTCAGCAAGCAATGCATCATCAAGGCTGTGTTGTAAGACGTTGATGAAAGCATTTTGCACAGTTAACCATATCCAGTACACCCATCCATAAGTTCAATAAATGTTCCTTTTTTAAATTGAGACTTATAACATTTGTTATCATCATTTGTGTAATTATGTGTCATTTGTATGATGTAAATTGAGGGAGCAAAATAAAAGCAGTATCGGCTCCAAATATCGGCAGTCTGTATCGGTCATCGGCTAAGGCTGATGGAAAAAAAAAAAATCGGTACTAAAAAAATCCATATTGGTCGATCCCTAGGTCAGACCCCCCCACCCCCCCCCCCCTCCATCTCCGCCCCTGAGAATGTCAGAACAGCATTTATTGCACAGAATTGCCAGTTAAAATGCTACATGGTACATACTGCTGCTATAAATGTGTCTGGGTAGGCGGCCTACATACTCTATTGTTCACATATGCCACCAACACCAGGCCTTTTCACACAGGAGATCACACAAAATTTGCGGGAAGAGGAGACGTTTTTGCCGCATCGTGCGTCTGAAAACGAGGTGAAAATTTGCCGGCCTGCTGATCTGTTCACATGATCCGGCATTTTGGAGGCAGGACCAGCAAGCAAATTAAAACGTGACGTGCAAAAGGGGGGCGTTTAGAGTGACGTCGTAGGCCTTTTAGGCCGTGCATTTTCAGATGCAGAAGGTGTGTGATTTTCAAAACCATGGCGGGAGAACCGACTGCACTTTGGTTAGCTGCTGCGCACATTTTTAGTACCCTATGCAAGTGAAGTTGCTTTGCATTATAGTGCAGTATGTGTCGATGCTTAGAATTTCGGATTCCTGCGATTGCGTCTTTGGACAATAAAAAGTAATTTGGAAGGGAAATTGAAGAGAAGCAGGAAGCAGTTCAGATGAAAGACTCAATGATCTTAAATGCAGTAGACAAAGACGTTTGGCTCTTCTTGGTCAATTTGCATTGGGATCTAAAACAGTGGCATATAGAAATATTGAAATGGGTGGGCACAGAAGAAAAAAAAAAACAGGTGGGCAAAGCGAATTTGATTGAACATAAGAGGCCTAGATTAGATACACTTGAATAGGGATGTAACGGTATGAAAATTTAACCTCACGGTTAGAGTGACCAAACTAATCACGGTTTTCGGTATTATCGTGGTATTTTTAAAAATGTGTTTAATATGCTCAGAAAGCACTAATAGGCCTACACAAGCTGAAATAGTTTTAAGGTGTGACAGTATTTACTATATTACAAAATATATGACTTGGAGTTTGCTATTTCTGTTATATGGATCCATTGAGTGAGACCAAAGT
This sequence comes from Alosa sapidissima, assembly GCF_018492685.1. Taxonomy (NCBI): domain Eukaryota; kingdom Metazoa; phylum Chordata; class Actinopteri; order Clupeiformes; family Clupeidae; genus Alosa; species Alosa sapidissima. The sequence continues at coordinate 882,003 of NC_055959.1, read as the reverse complement.
AAGTGTTCAAAATAAAACTTTAGGCTACGGATAACATGAGTGGAATGGATTTAATGTGGACACGCACATAAAAACACACAGAGTGGCTACATGATACAGTACATGTTTTGCTGTGAAAATGTTCCGCCTTTTAAAAGCAGGTGTAGTCAAATCCGAATCACAGGTAAATCCATCAAGTAGATAACAGAATCAGTAGGGTACCAGTTTTGTTTCATTGTACCAGGCCTACTGTATGTCAAAAGCAGGCTCAGATGAACCTTGGAAGGATTAAACACACGGTTGCCAGACCGTGGTAATCAACCGTGATAATCATGATATTTGAAATGAAAACGGTAATTGTTATCGTGAAAATTTTTATCGCGGTTTACCATTATACCGGTAATCGTTACATCCCTACACTTGAATCATAGGCATGTTATATTTATGGCATAAAAGTGGAATTTATTGAACGCATTTGATCACAGCTGACAAATTACACAGAAATATTTTAACCGGAGCAAACAATGCATGAATGTAGCTTCAGCAGAACACATTAAACACAATTGAGACAATAGATTGACCATATTGGACAACTGCAAAGCCTTATTATAGGCATGTTTCGTTCAATGCATGAACAGTGGAACTTATTGAAGGAATTTCATCATAGCTAACAAATTACGGAAAAAAACAGCATAAACCCAGCATTGGCACGTCACATAAAACACAAATTGAAGCAATAGATTGACCATTGACAACAATGAACAGCTCTACTTGGATCAGGTTGATGAGGTAGCACAGTGGTGTCAATCTAACAGCTTGACACTGAATATCAATAAAACCAAGGAAATGGTAGTGGATTACAGAAGGAAGCAGCAGAACTACAATTACACCCCACTAATGATCAGCGGGCAACCTGTAGCGAGAGTCACAAGTTTTAAATACCTTGGTGTCCACATTACTGAAGACTTAACATGGACTGTTAACACTCCATATGTTCTGAAGAAGTCCAGACAACGACTCTACTTCCTTTGTGAGCTAAGGAAATTTAAAGTTTCTACATCCATCATGAAGGCCTTCTACACTTCAGCAGTTGAGAGTGTTCTAACTGGTAGCATCATCACCTGGCATGGGAACTCCACAGTTAGAGATTGTAGTACTCAGCAGAGAGTAGTGCGCTCAGCTGAACGTACTATAAGAACTCAACTCCCTGCTCTATAAGATATGTATTCCAGAAGAGTACTCCTAAGAGCCCAAAAGATTCTGAAGGACTCTTCTCATCCTAACAATGGATTATTCCTACCGCTGAAATCAAGAAGACGCCTATGTAGTCACAAAGCCATAACTGAACTCACACTATACTGACTTTGCACACATTCACTCCTCAGCACTCTCAAACATTTCCCAACTCTGAATTCACACTATACTGAATTTGCACTCATGCACTCCTCAGCACTCATGACCCCCCCCCCCACACACACACACCTACATGACTTTTAGCACTTTTACATCCCTCTCCCTATGCTACAGACCTTTTATTTATTTTCTTATTTCATCACACGTCAAAACACACACACACACACACACACACACACACACACACATCTGACTTTCTCCAACTTCTGCACATCTCCATAGAACTTTTTATTTATTATTTTTGATTTCTCCTCCATCTATCTACCCATGTCCTTGATTGCCTAGCCTTTCTGCCACCCCCCCCCCCACCCCACCCCCAACACACACACACTTACATCACTGTCATCACCTCACATACATACAGCACACTGCTTGCTACAGTAAGCCTCCTCTACATACTTACAGCACACTGCCCCCACCTACCCACACACACACACACACACACTACACAGACACACACACAGTCACTGCTCCACTCCCCTCCCGCCCGCCCACACACACACACACACACACACACACACCTTCACTGTCATCACTCACATACATCATACCATACAGTACTCCGCTTGCAATAGTAAGTCCCTTCACCATACTTCACATACATACCTACAGCAAACTTCCTTGTATTGAACAATCCTACTGCACAGCCTTTTCATAGGCATGCTACGTTTACTGTGCTGACTTGTGCGTGTTTTTTGGAGGGTGAACGTAAACGTAAGTACGATTTTCTGAACTGGGGATTATCACTAATTTTACCCCCATAACTTTTGACAACTAAAAAAAATAAAATTGCCTCACTGTTTGCGTGCTATATTAGCAAATATGCATAACCCCTCCCTCCATGCCACAGCTGAATTTTGACCACACTTATACCATATATATATATATATATATATATATATATATATATATATATATATATATATATATATATATATATATATATATATATAGTTTTTTTATTTTCTTTACTACTCGCTGATATGTCCATATTTATTTTATGCTAGTCTCTAGAATTTATTTATTCTTGCACTGTTGCACTGTTGGACTTAGTCATTTTGCTTTTGATCGGTCAGATTTTAAATCTCCTGTGGTGGGTTGGACATAATGTAGAGTCATCAAAACGACCGCCCACGTCCCCCCTTTCCGCCTTAACGTATTCACACTGGTGCCGGAACTTATCGATTCGGCAAAATGTCTAGGGTGCTTGGTAGTTAGGGTTGTGCACAATTCGAATTGCAATTCTGCTTCCTGTTTGCTACCTCAATTGAAATGCAAGTGAAATTCAAGAATTTAATTGGAATTTCAGAGCCAGTTTCAATTCAATTCTGGAATTTTGCACAAGCCTGTTGGTAGTAAATTTGGCGAGACACTTCGTCTCACCATTCCGCCTCGGTCTATGTGAAAAGGACAGGCGTTCCGCAAATCTGGTACATCATATAGCAGGGATTTTGGCAGTGTGTAAGGGCCTACCATCACAACCTCACATTTGCCACTATCACCAATCAAGTGCACCTTCCTTCCTCCGTTATTTTTTTACATTAAATTCAATATTTTATGATTGTCAAGTTGTGCAGGGTTTGTGCAGTTTTCCCCAACTTGAAAAGGAGCTTGACTCATCTACATGAAGAAAAAACAGGATTCTACTCAGTTGTGTCCTTTTCCTCTTTTTTTTCCCTTTTATTCAGATTTCAGCAGCTTATTTTCAATGGACAGCAGTAAATTGATGGCAAGGATTAATTTCCATGAGGAATTGGTTGTTACTAGTTTGTCACTAGGTTTTCACTAGGTAAAAAACCTTCAAACATAAACAGAGAAGAAAAGAACCATATAAGCTTTTGCAGTACAACACACATCACTAGTAGAAACCACACGTGTGCAAATATTTAAATATCTACCTTCCAGTATGAATTACACAGTAGCAAAATATTACATTCGATAGAAAAATACACATCTGAAATTAAAATACACCTGATGGTTCACCAACGCATATTGCACAAGCCCATTAGCAGTAGCAAGTTAACTGATAACCCAATACCTACAAGTCTAGTCACCCATCATATTCTCACCATGCATTTTAAACACGGCATGTAAATTAACAATAACCAATTTAAACCTGTGTTTTCACTAGATAACATTTGTCAACAGTTACATAGCCATACACATGACACGGAACTCTACACTACTTGCATTTCACACACATGCCTAAACTATTCCGGTAGCAGGAGCAGCATACTCCAATGAAACAGGTTCAGTTTCTTACCGGCTGCCTCTCCAGTCTTTGTAGATGTAATCAGCTCTGCACGATATTTCCACGGATGTCCGCAGTGGTAAGTCTCACAGCAAACTTTCACCGTGGTCTTTTTAGCGTCTTTCCCTGTGTGGAGTTTGATTAGGCACCTGCGAGTTTCTGGGTTGTGTTGCGTGAATTACGTCACGCGATTTAAACACACAGGGCGGCAATCAGCTGCATTTCTTCAGTTATCCGATATCCTGTTTGTCTAGTGAACTTTTAACACCTCTTTATGCATTTTTTTTGTGTGCATTTTTTACTTCTGTGAAACCCAAAGTTTACTAAACTGTAGTTTGACTTGACAATGATTATTATGATTTATCAATGTTTTCAGGAGGTCGTACCATTTGACATGTAACCTAAGCTTGCCTGACCATGGCCTAAAAACTCTATTTTGTAACTTTAAGAGAAAACAATAACAAGTTCTATCGTGAGACTGCATGTCGTTTGGAGAAGCGTATCGGTAGGCCTATATTAACAGAAGATTTTCGGTTTGCTTCGGGATATAGGCCTACGGGTCATTCACTTTTGGATTGTTTGATTATAGTGCTGACTGTCGCAGGAGACGTAGTGTAGGCCTATCAGCCATCGAAATGAAAGCTCATCAGGGGGTAATATTGTGGAAACAAACGTTGGGTAGGCTAAATTTAATGTCCATACTGTAGCATACTGGCGCGTATAGACTCAAAGCGGCAAAAGCTAACGTTCCTAACCCTGCTCACAAGTGCCACCTGGTGGTTGTTTGGATCATTGCAGCTTCACTGGGGAAATATAAATTAAAAAAAAAAGACGTGTGATTCAAGCGTGAGGACACGTGAGAATCACGCGTGAAGCCGGAAAATTGAATGTAGTACCTTCTGTAGGTCTAATTGATGCAACATTCATAATGTTTTCTATGTAGTTAGTTAGTTAAGTTGAGGGGCAGCCGTAGCCTACTGGTTAGCACTTCGGACTTGTAACCGGAGGGTTGCCGGTTCGAACCCCGACCAGTAGGAAGCGGCTGAAGTGCCCTTGAGCAAGGCACCCAACCCCTCACTGCTCCCCGAGTGCCACTGTTGTAGCAGGCAGCTCACTGCGCCGGGATTAGTGTGTGCTTCACCTCACTTACTTATACTTATAAAATAAAGGGTCGTACTTCAAACATTATTCTAACGTTAGCTTAGAGATACGGCTTGATTGCATAAGTGAACATTGGGGACTGGGGAGACTAAGCTATCTTGTGATAAGACCTTAGCAGAGTTAACTTTGCAACAAATTTGGGCAGCATGGACACGATGCTAAGCAGATTTAATAGCAATTTAGCCCAAATTTGCGCAGCATGGACACGATGCTAAGCGGATTTAATAGCAATTTAGCCCGTCGTCTTCTATGTAATGCTATGTGCCAACAGCAATCCTTCAACAATTGTTAATGTTTTGTTAAATGTAGGCTACATATAGAGGAGGGGTGGTGGGTTCAAAAGCGGGGCAAGAAAAGGATGCGTGTGTAAAAAGCGCAGCTCAATGAAAGGATTTTATCCAATTTAAGAGTCATTGCTCGAGAAAACCAGGCAAAAGTCAGAAGATGGGGGTCAGCCAAATCGAATATTTTTCGTTATGGAGATCTGGGACCCCCCTCGGAGACTGGAGCTGAAACAGGTGAGGGGTGGAAATATAAAAGTTATGTTCATATCCTCATCAGAATTATCAGGGTAGCCATTGCAATTTCAGTCATTTTCAGGCTAAAATTGCCTGGGTCATTCCACGTCAGTTCAACCAGGGCCCACGCACTTAGGTCTCAAAAAATTCTGAAAAAATTACCAGGTGTACCTATGTTACCCAGGAGACACACTGTAAAATTACTCTTATGTAAGATCAATACTTTCCAAGATACAGCCAGTTTTACAGGGGAAATCATTTTGGTTCTCATTTTCAGAGCACCCAAACACCTTGTGGGAATATACAAAGATTTTGTATATTCAAATTGGTGTTTTTGAAAAGAAAAGATCATGGAGAATAAAGAAAAACATATTTTAAAAATCTTTGTATATTCCCACAAGGTGTTTGGGTGCTCTGAAAATGAGAACCAAAATGATTTTTTAGACTTGTAAAGTCTGCTGTTCAGACCCTGAAGGAATTTATTTTCTGTTCATTGTTTTTTGTGAGAGTGTTTCTACTTCTCTCAGTAAGGAAAATAAATCAAGAGCCTATGTTAAGTACAAATATGTCTTCTGAAGGCTTAAACAGAGCCCAGCCAAAAACTCCAATAAAATTTGTATCAAATTTGAGGGACAGCTATGACCATGCAGGATTATCCAGACCAAATGTGACTATTTTGGTACATACTATTCCTATTTATGTACCAGCATGCAAAATTTGAGCCTTCTACATGGTTTAGTTCTTGCGCTGTGGGCTTGTGAACTTTGACAAAAAAAAAGAGGCCGAACAAAATCGACACCCCCCTCCCCCTGTAAAACTGGCTGTATCTTGGAAAGTATTGATCTTACATAAGAGTAATTTTACAATGCGTCTCCTGGGTAACATAGGTACACCTGGTAATTCTTTCAGAATTTTTTGAGACCCAAGTGCGTGGGCCCTGGTTGAATTGACGTGGAATGAACCGCCTGATTTTCGAGGGTCTCCATGGGGGGCCCAGAACTAAGTAACGGAAAATAGCTGGAGGATTATAGTCATATGGCTGTTCATAGCTCCACATACCTATAACACATACAAAGTCACAATTCGATTTTCGATCTTTTTTAAAATATTACTATTAATGCATTCCTTATGTTATGTAATTGTTTTGGCCTTTTCTGTTTCGGGGGGCTTTTATTTTGAAACAGATTTTTATTTTGAAACCGTTCCAACCGTGAGGTTGTAATGTAAACAGAACAAACATTAGGCTAAACAGAGATGTGAACATAGTGAAATGAAACAACACAGAATGATAATTTGATTGTTTCAGCACACTCCGAAGAGACCCAAGGTTGGTGTTCATGGAATATGTACTTATCAATGTGCATTTTAAGCCTAAGTAATTTTGGACTGTAACTATCATCTTTTCACTTGCTAAGTTGAGTAGGCTAAGTTAGTGTTAACTGACCTGAATGAACGAAGAAATACTTCCACATAGGTGATTTCAGAGCGGAGTTCGATTTCGGTAGGTTAAAATATACACATTAACTGGCTGCAGCCTAAAAATATGAGCCAATTAGGCCTACCCCCATCTTCTGAACTCTGCCTGTTTTTTTCATGCAATGACATAGAGCATTATTGTGTGGCGGCCTGTTTTGATTTTGTGGCGGCCCGCCACAGATTAGTCAACGTATCGGAAACACTGCATATAATCATGCAGATCATAAAATACTACAAATTAATTCCAAAATATGAAATAAAAACATATGACATAAGTCATAATTTTCAGTGTGTGTGTGGAGGGTCGAGCAGAGACTAGGATTGCCACTGATGTGAATGGTCCCACACTATTCAATATTACTGATGGCGTCAAGGTGGTGGGGGCCCCAAATCAAATCAATATTGACAACAGCTCAGAGCATGGAAAGCGATAAAAAGGTGACCTTGAAATTGTGGTGTTAAAAGAGACGCAATGAAAAATTTGGGTGCACCTAAATTTTGTGCTGGTGCATTTACATTTAAAAAGTTAGGCGCACCAGTGCAATGCAAAAAGTTAGTTTGGAGCCCTGTGCAGTCCGTTTTATTATCAATATTAAGGTCTCCTTTCTTTATGACTTGAATAAAATTCCTCCATGAATGCCATCTGTCATGTAGTTTTTGTAGTGTGCACAGATTCAAACAAAGTGCCAACAATATGTCGTGCAAGTAGTGTCGCAAAACACATAAGCTTCTGCACATGCTCAGAACGGATTGGGCACCGACAGATCCATCCATTAAAAATCCACTACAAATCCATAAGTCGCCCAGGGTTTCACTCAATTTACATGGAAGTCAATGGAAAAAGATTTCTATGGTAGTGAAGCAAGTTGGTGAAGCAGTCTGATTCAACTGTTTCATCGCGGGTGAGGGTGGCCCTGTTTTACACTCAAAGAATTGATTTCAATCAACAGCTGGTGTTAGTGACTGCATTTTTTTTCCAAACGACAAAAAATGTGATTGTTGTAAGATTGTTTTTTTTTTGTAAAGCACGTTAACCTGTAGTCTTATAAAGCCTTCTCTGATGCAATGTCTATCTCTGTCCAAGGATATCCCGTATCATAAGTTTACGTTAACTTACCCTCACACGCCCCCATCACCAAAGTCCGTTCCCTGATGATGGCTGTCAAGTTTGTTAAGTTAGCTAATGTAAGAGAAAACAACTGGCGCGCTGATAACACTCAAAACCCCACGTCCGACGCTGCTAAATTATAACTGACCTTTTTCAGCAATTGTTTACCAGTGACATTTACAGCTAACGTTAAAGCCAGACTATGGAGACACAAAGTACTCACCAGGTATGCATGTCTTGGCACAGATCACGGCATTTCTGTCGTTGAAAAGTTACAAACATTTCTTCTTTATTTCGGGTGAAAGTAAATATCCCTATGCATAGACCAAAGGAGAAACACGTTTGGAAGAAAATTACTGATTACCCTATGTCCCAATTGTGTTTTAACTTCTGGCCCTCTCACACAACTAACATTATCGTTAGAGAATTGTCTGGTTTTACTAGTGTAGAACAACAGTGTCACGTGACCCTCCCCCTTCATGCGATAGGTGGGCCTTGACTAGACCTCCGGGCAGGCATTGGACAAAAACAAATGGACAGGAAGGCTGCCATCCAGTATCAAGCCTGCTCACACAGGTCCCTGCACGGGAGAAACGGTAATATGCTGCGTTCATGATACGTTGGAAACTCGGAAATCCCGCCCTCCGACCCTCTGCTCGTAGACTTGTGCATAAATCTTGTAATCTGGGTACCAGAAGCTCGCATGCAGAACGAACTTCTGGGCCAAAACCTTCATAATAGGAATCCTACTTTCAGAGACGCCCACTGATCTCACTACCGCTGTGTTCATGGGGAAACGTAAGTTCCTACTGAAACCAGTGCAAAATTGCTGCGGATACAAACATAATTGAACCATGTTTAGAGTCGATTTTTAGTTGAAGTTAGTAACTTTGCTTTAAACCTCTGCAGAAGTTATGTCTCATTTGCCTAAGCCAGTGGTCCCCAAACTTTTTCATCCGAGGGCCAGCTCACTATGCCAGGCTCTAAGAGAGGGCCAGAGACTATAGAGAGTATATCAGTAACCATAAATAGCTTAGTGCTGTGAACAACAGCAGTCTACCTTGGTTGAATATTCCATTACATTTAATCATAGGCTACTGCAATTTAATACCATTGTTAGCTGTGTTTATGTTGCCATCATGCCATATCAGTGTAAAATGTAGCTCAAATGAAATAATAGGCTACTAATAAAAAAGACTTTAGCATTCCCAAAAGTATTAGCAGGGAGTCCCAAAAGTATTTTATTCAAAATGTGTGAACTCTGAACTCTGTGTCTTTGCATACACAGCTCAAGTTGTGAACAAGCAATATCCTACAACTAATTTAAAGTTTTCAAAATATGAGAGTTTTATTAAAGGAACCGTATGTAAGAAATGTATTTCAATTAATCATAAAATGGCCCTGATATGTCACTAGACATTAAGTAATCATGTTCATTTCAAATACTTATCACTGACAACAGTAGTCCGGCCAGGATATTGTCATTTAAAAAGTGAAGTTGCAGCCCTCAACTGATGTTGATGTTGTGTTTTGGCCTGATGCGCCACCCTCCACCTATCTACTAATCACAAAGTCGGTAGTGTTTCGGCATCTGGGTTGGCAACCTCGAGTCAGGGGGGAGGGGGAGGGGATACATCGCTCTACAGTAATTTGAAAGTGATTGCAGTACCAGTTTTGGCCACAATCTTACATATGGTTCCTTTAAGTGCTGGCAAAAACGATGTCGTACTCCAGTGCGGGCCAGATGCTATATCACGGACATGTTTTGCTGGGCCACCAAAAATGAGGTAGCGGGCCGTAGTTTGGGGACCACTGGCCTAAGCAAAGGACCGGATGTATTAGTCTGCTTGCCAATGGGGTTTGGCAAAAGCCTTGTCTATCAAACCCATGGAGGTTTTATATATAACTGGAGAGAGTGACTAAGTCCCGCCCCCATTCATTTCAATAGACCGCTGAAGTTCGCCTACAAAAAAGCTGCCATCTTTGAGATCCGGGGCCTCATTTATAAAAGTGTTGCGTAGAAACCATCCTTCATTTGATCTTATATCATTTCTGAAATGATCGTACGTGTGATTCAGAGAACACGAACGTACGCACAAAAAAACGTGCGTACGCCACCCTTCCAGATGTGCCCATTATAAATCACAAATTAACGTCAACTTGTGCGCAGCCGGATGGTTATAGGTCTCCGCCTTGTAAACACCCCCTCATCAATATCATTAGCATATGTTTTAATGAAATCAATGGCCTAAAAGCTGTAGCCTATGTAAAATTATATATTGAAAACATTGTATAGGCCTAGCCTATGCCATCTGATGTTAACTAGCCTATATGCGTCAGTTCGAATAGCTTAACTAATTATGTTTTTTCCAGCAAAGATTTCTGGAAAGAGATCGTATGCATCCATGTCCATTTTCCTCTGCTCGATTTCATTCCTTTTGCTTGCAGTAATGTGAATAATCAACATTTAGTACCCTATGTTTAGGCCTACTTTGTTGAAAAAAAAAAAAAAATAGGTAGGCCTCCCTTATGAAGGAAAGACCTAGGCCTACAGCATAATCCTGTACGTTATGGTACAGTAGGCTACTGTACGTTTCCAATATGACCCAGGGTAATATGCTGATTTAGTCTACAAAACAGAGGACTAAATTAAGCGTGATATGTCATGTAGGCTTAACGTTTCTATTAGGATAGGCTATGTTTTTGCTGTAAAAGTAGCCTAGTTCACCGGTCATTATTCATTCATTCTGCATATCTTTGCTATCGTTTTCTTTCAATAATGTCCAATGGCTTAAACATTGTCCTTTATTGTTTGCTTTAAGCCTACCTTTATATTTTAGCCTACATTATCCAACTCACGTATTGTCATCTGATCTTGGGCACTGCCAGTCAAAAAAAGCAAACAGGTGCGCGCTCTGCACCTCTTTACCCAACTCCGACGCAACACTAAATATAAAGATGCCCTGCTTTCAGAGGATAACTTCTGTTTCTTTGTTGTGCTATAAAGTAGGCTATAGATATTTTATATCATATATAGCCTACATTGTATAGCTTACATTCAAATATTACCTTTCTGTTACGAAGCTGGGAAGGCCTATGAGCGCAAATTAGGATGTAGTGGAGGCTAAACGCGAGTAAACGCAGTTTATCTATCTCTGACATTTCAGAAATAGAGTTTAGGCCTACCCACCTCTTATTAGAGTTTATCCACCTCTCAAAAGAGTTTATTCACTTTTAACATTCAAAACTGTATTATCCAATAATATATATTATAATACTGTACATAAACCTCCACCATTATCAAACATGTTCTGAATACCTTTTTAAAAAATCCGATACCGCATGGCGCAGTCCGCCTCACCGAGATTGCAGAATTCATAGTTCACCCACCTCTTATTTTACCACTACATCCCTGGCACAAATGTACTTTTCCTCTCCTAAACGAGGGCAATTGGACATGTTATGGTCAATATTAGATTGGTGAGAACACCAAATATACTAGATCACCTGTAAGAATGTTTCAATCATTCTATCGTAGGTCTTGGTGTTTTTTTTTAGATATTATGAAATAAGTAAGCTATACGTTTTTTCACTTTCTTAAGTGGGCTATAGTTCTCATTAGCAGTTTTATGCCAAACCATGAAACATTAAGCTGCGTCCAAAAACGTCTTTAAAAATCTTCTGATATTGATCATGCATATGGCAAAGACAGACATGAGATCGTTGGTCTTGGAATTTTGAAAATGCATCGCACTTAGACCTCAGATTACTTGCAGTACCCCGGCATTACCACAAGGAAATGGTCGTACCTCAAGTTTGAACCTGACGTGGAGATAAGCACTTTTCCACGTCAAAGACGGTTTTTATAAATCTGAGCGTTGTCATGGATTTGAGCGTACGCACGGTCTAAGATCAAATCTGTGCGTAAGAACGCTTTATAAATGAGGCCCCCGGTGTCTTGCAATTTTTCCTATGGGAAAATAACATGGTGGTTTTGAATAATCGCACCTGTTAAACTCTCGCGGTGACGAAGAAGTCTGAAATGCAGACGTTTTGGTCAACACACTTTTGTCCTCTGCCTTCGAGTGGGTACTGTGATCTTCGGTACGTTAAGATGGCAAACTTAGATTTTAATTCAATTAACATCCAAATCGCCTTATATGGGCAAAGATGGCAGTTTTGGTTCTTTTTTGTAGGCAACTTTAGGAGGTCTATGGCCCATGCTAGGCTAGCTACTTCAGGCAAAAAAGTTTGAAATTGACCGCACCCATCTTTATGAAAATGGCGTTTCATGGGTGTTCGTTTCCGGCACCAGCTAGAATTAGCCTATGAGATTCCACGTTACAGACGGAAACAATGTAAGGTACAATGGTATGTCGTTGATGAAGATTGGACATTCCCTCAGAGGAAAAGAAGTTGTTTGGGAATGCGCTTCACTTCATTATAGGCGCAAATTTGTTTCATTGGTTGAGATAACATTTTGGGAATGGTGGTAGAAGTTTGCCCTGTCTCTGAAGGTCCTAGGTTATTTAATGTGATGTTCATATATAATAAACAATGCGAATCAATATTGAGTCACTTTAGGCTACACAAATAATGATCCCTAAATGCTACAGTATATTTGGACAGGCTGTATACTAATTGCGCAATAGGCTATCCAACGAAAATTACTATAATTAAGTAGACATGGGACGTAAGAAACTTGTGGATAGCTGGGATTTTTGCTGCACCCAATGTGAATTTGAAGCTTGTTAAACCTAGGCAACATTTGCAGGCAGACGAAATGAAGGCAACGCATATTAGCCAGAGATGGATACAAAGGCAAACTAAATGCCATCATTTTGGTTGTTAGTCTGTTGTCGGCGGTATTTTCATGAAACACCCAGTACATGTGCATATACTACAAGTCCTGCCTGCAAAGGCCTAATTAAAGTGATCGAAGAGGAGAAGCGAGAGAAACAGAGCAGGAGACAGGTAACGATGAGATGGGGGGGCAGGGGATAAAAGAAAGGACGTGACAGAAAAGACTGCGCGAAAAAAGTGAAAGTATGATGAGACATATGCCTAGGCTTCACGTGGATTGGGAGACAGACTGCCCAAAGCCATTATTTGTTATCATCTAGAGCGGCTAATTAAACATGATGCCTGGAATGCGTCAATAGAATGTCTTACGTTTTTATGTGTCGAATGGTGGGGGTACGCGAGCCGAGTCAGGATGTAGAAGATGGTCCGCGGGGAAAAAAAGTTTGGGAACCGCTGCTCTAGACTCTTGTGTCCCGAGATAGAAATCCCAAAGTCTGGTAGCCTTTCTCTTTGGTTCTTGGACAGCTACAACTGCCAACAAACGTAGGCTAGTAGGGGTCATCCCCATGTTCCCCGGGTCCTATGTTCCATCCTTTTTCAGAAAAAGGGCCCCATGTTCACACACACGCACACACCGGGCACAGGGACACAGGACAACACAGGGACAGTCCAACAAGGGGGCAAATAGCCTCGCTACAATATATAGAAAGGGCTTATTTTTTTTCCACCATAATTTCCATAATTGCCGAATTGCTTGATAAAAGCCTACAGTATGTCTTCGCAGATTTAATTCACCCTCTATGGTACGGTGTTGCCTTTACTGTAGGCAACATAGCCTATTTTGCCTTGTTGAAATAAAATGGAGACATCCCTTAAGTAAATACCTCTTCAGGAACTGGACAACTCTAACCAATGAAAATGCAAAATAGTGGTCACATGCCCCACAGGTGGCTATTTTGACCCTTCATATTTTCTCCCTAGAAAAGTGTGAATTTAATTTCCCTCAAGTTTACATTCTTCAAATTTGACAACCTTCATTGATAAGTAAAGATGTATTCTCAATCATTTTTATGTATATAAAATAATGTATATTTTAAAAAATAGCAAAAATCTGCATGTTGCCCACAGGCAACACTGTACAGTAATGGAATCACAATAGGCATTACTTCATATAATTGAGGGAATGGAGGGGTTTTTTTACTTATTGTTTTTTTACTTATGCTTTTTACTACTACTAATTTTAATCAGTCATTTAAAATAATCTACATGATGATTTGAAGACATTATGATTTGGTTATGATAGTGTTCCACAATGGTACAATGTTGCCTGTGGGTAAGGGGTGAATATGATACGATTTTTTGCAAAAAATAAATAATATTATGGGCTAATAACTATGTAATTCTGTTTTCTATGTCTTTGGTTAGATAAAAATATGTTCTAAACAAATATGCTTTATTATTTTGTATAAGAAAACATACATAGTTTAATGTTTTCCATTATGTTACAATCTTGCCTCCAGGCAACGGTTTTATAAAAATAAAAAAAATATATATTTTTTTACATTTTGTTTAAGTGACTATTTTTAAGCAGGAAAAACATTAAACATTTTTTTACCCATTCAGATCATAATGCGTACCATAGAGGGTTCAGCATTTTGTTATGGTAGACTACAGGCCATGTGACGCGCATATTCAAATATTATGAGGAGAGATTAGGTTGTGAATTGTATCTTGTATTTTACCTATCAATACAGTAGGCTCTCAGCATGGCCAGCAGACCTACCGTCGCATGTTTCTTTTGCACTAAGCTATAGGCTAGACCTATTTCCACCTTAGCTCAAGCAGCCCAATAGTTCAATTTGCCCCCTTATTTCCCCTTTCCCTCTGCACAGTATTTCATTAATTCCAATTGAAGGAAAGAAACACATGTAGCCTAGTTTTAATTTGGTAGCCGTATTACCCGCTATAGGCCTAATGCAAAACCATTTGCATTAGAACAAATAGGCCTATTGCAAATCACAAATTATTGGCTTTAGGCTACCGTCTGAAATAGGCTAAACTCATTCGCTTGCATGGATCTCTCGGCAGGCACAGATCGGTAATTTGACCAGGAGCGCAGCAGCGTTCGAGAAATGTTTTCAACAGATGTTTTAAAGTCACAAAGACAGTCAACTAAGAAAAGTATTTTGCCTGCCTAATTTTTTGACTGCTGAATTTTGGGTTGGCTGCTGCCCTCCCAAATTGCATTAGGCTACTGTAGCCTACTCAGCCAGAAATGTATGTGCATGTGCGTTTGCGAATTTGGAGATTGCCGACAGTTATGATCAGGTGAAAGTTTGTGCCAATGTAGCCTATAGGTAGCCCGGAAAATCCAGACCCTGGTAATCTAGAAAGATTAAGGGTCTGGCCATGAACAATGTAATGGCCCAACTCGAGGGGCGGCACCAAGCATGCATTTGAAAATCTCACTGCAGGCAATTGGACAACACTAGACCAATGTTTACTCTGAATGATTCCGGACTTCGACGCAATTGGACAACTCTACGATCAATGTTTCCAACATTGCAGGGCTGTCGTCATCAGTTTAGCTCGCCTCTGGCCCCCTTAGATCACATACGATTTGATTGGTTCCACAGGATGCAAGGGGTAAAAGTAACGTGCATATCAGGACTGGGAGAACTAGTAAAACGCAGTTTCCAGAAACAATCAGGAAGTTTTATTGAACAGAAGGTGACTCCAAACACAAAAGGGCAAATGCAGGAGTAGGTCACATCTCGTTGAAATAAATAACTTAGTGAAAACTAAACACTCAGAAGATCCAAAAGAGGCGGTCACAGCAGTCTTTTACAAAAAGTCACAAGGCAAACAAGTTCTTAGGGCAATTCTTATTCATAGTCAGGCAAGCAAAAGTTCATGACAGGGAAGCCAGGTGTGTCAGAGGAAATACATTAACAGAGTCAAGAGTAAGCAAGCCAAAGTTCACAAACCAGAGATCCAAGAGTCCAGGGTAAGTCAAGACAGTCCTTCTCGCAAAGTAAGTCCAGAGTTTCAACTCCAAGTCACAGTGATCCTTGAGAGCATGTGCGTTCATGACTGAGCGCTGTTGCAACTGCGCCTCGGCCTCTTATTGTGCTGACGAGCTTGACCCGGAAGTGTCGATTGCCTCGTTGACCTGATGTAGGCCTACATGTAAGAAAACTGTCACAACCTGCCTGTTATTTCAATTGGTTAATCATTGACGGGGTAGTCCCCCCGAGAATGAAATTCATTTAGCAGAGCTAGGGATGTAAAAACCAGAGGAGACCTGGAGAACATAAGAGCCTTTTTTTTTTAAATAGGGTCCTATGTTCCCCGGTCACATACAAAGCGGGGAACATAGGACCCGGGGAACATTTCTTTTATCCTGTTTCACAGTGGAATAACCAATGGAATTCTGCTGCTGAACACCTTCTTGCTTTGATGTCTGTTTTGTAGACATGGGGGACTCGAGTCACATGACTTGACTCGAGTCAGACTCGAGTCACAATTTTTAGGACTTGAGTCAGACTTAGACTTGAGTCAAATGACTTGACTTTTTATTCATTTTTTCATAGATATTAACTTTAGAGTTAACTTTATGATTTTAGAAAATCTGCTTAGGTGCTGTTGCATGTGTCACGCGAGCGAACCGGCCATTGCTACCAAGTGACATGACAGACTAGCAGCAAGTGCCAGATAAAATGAGACAGACTGAGGTAATTTGCAAATATGGAAGGTTCTACTTATATACCAAAACATAATAATGTTGCCAATATCTAGTCTGACAGAGGAATTTAAGTGTGCTAAGGCTAGATTGGAAATGACTCTTACTCAGTCCAAGGACCCAGTAGTGAGGAAAGTTGCACCCACAGTTAATGCAGGGAGGAAGTGGAACCCAGAGCAGGCAGTTAAGCAAGCTCAATCAGCATTGAAGCATAGGGATATAATGGGCCATGTGCAGCACGGGCGGGGGGGTCTAGGGGTGGGTGTAAGTAAACCCTTGTGGAGTAAGGCTTCTGCAGGAGAAAAGAGGAAAATGGTAGTGGAGGAAATGCATAGACAGGAGGAGGCTGTAAGATGTGCTAAGGCAGTGTCGCAGGCAAAACAAGGGTAGTGGGTGAACTGGGAAGGGGTGGAAAAAAGATGGATTAAATGGAAAGATCTATGGGGCATGGAAGCTGGTAAGATCAGATTTATGTTAGGTGCTACATATGATGTGCTCCCATCTCCCAAGAATTTAAGTCAATGGTTTGGTGAGGATGATAAATGCATACTTTGCTCGTGTGTGGGCAGTCTCCACCATATCCTATCAGGGTGCAAGGTAAGTCTCACCCAGGGGCGGTATACGTGGCGTCATAACCAGGTATTGAAATGTGTGGCAGCGGCAATAGAGGATAAAAGGAGAGAAGTCAATTCATTAGCAGCTAGTAAAGGGGTAAGGCAAATTAACTTTGTACGTCAGGGGGATAAACCTTGTTCCGCGAAGGCCAGGTGTAAAACCGGCCAGTTGAAAAATGGGGCGGGCTGGGAAATGAAGGTTGATCTTGGCCAGCAGATGGCGGTACCTCCACATATAGTGAGTACTAAGCTACGACCCGACATAATTCTATGGTCGGATTCAGAGAAGATAGTTTACTTCATTGAACTCACTGTTCCTTGGGAAGACAGAGTGGAAGTGGCCAATGAGCTGAAGAGAGCTAAATACTAGTGATGGCGAACTGAAGCTTTCTGAACCAGTGAAGCTTTTAATCCAATTGTATCGACAAAAGGTTCAGTACTCGAAGCTTCAGAACTCTATGAGGACTTCTGCTGGTGAAAGTTAAGGATAGCATTGTGTCACGAAGTGTTTCAGACATTAGCCATGAATGTCTTTGAGTCGAAGATGAATAAATGTTGAGCATGAATTAATGGATAAATAAATAATGTCATAAATAGGCCTAACTAAGCCTATTTTGTACCCTGTATAAATACAAATGTAATTGCCTTCTCTACAAAAACAATAAAGATAGTATTTTGGCTGTGAACATTTCTTGTATTTGTAAACAAATACATCAATTTAGGAAGGAGATGAATAAAGAATGGGCATGCACATTGCACACACATTTCTGTGATTATGTTGAGTACGTAGCCTAGACCAATTGTAATCTGGGTTGTGTTAAAACTGCGATTCAGTACTGCACACGCCTGGACTCGAACCCGCGAAACAGACGCACCTTAGAACGGGAGTCGAGCGTGCTAACAATGGAGCTAAAAGCCCACGCTATAAGCTTTCGTGTCAGCAGCACTATTGACTCTGTTGGCTCTCCTTTTTCAACAACCCACAACGGGGCGCCCCGTGTCGCGCAACTTTAATGCTTTGAATTAAATTTCGAAGCAGTCACGTGGGTGTGTGGGAAACGAAGCTTCGGACGTCACTGATCACGTGATTATCACAAAACGAATCAAGCTCCGATACAAAGCTCCACTCCAAATTGGTTCATGTCTTTGATACACGCTTCGAAGCAGGGGGTTCACAGGTAACATCACTACTAAATACACTGAAATAGCAGAGGAGGCAGCTAAGCGAGGTTGGAGTGCACGATTAAGGCCTATTGAAATCGGTGCACGTGGGTTTGTGGCCAGATCTGCTATTGGCTTGCTGTCTGAATTGGGCATTTGTGGTCGAAGTCTAAGGCAGATGGTTAGTAACATATCTTTAGCAGCAGAACGGGCAAGTGAATGGTTGTGGGTAAGGAGAAGTTACCCTTCCTGGGGCGCAAGCTAAGGTAAGCTAACTGGCTCATTTGTTTTGTGTTTGTGATGGACTGTGCCTAGGTTGATGGTACTTGGCTAAGGTTTTTTATGGTTTATGGTTCAGTCCGCATCAACGGGACGGACCAACCTAGCCAACTTAGACCATGCCTAGGTTGGTTAAGGGTATTTGGATGTTTGTTGTGGTAATATGGTGGCAGCATGGTGCGTAAGCTAACTGGCTAATTTGTTTTGTGTTTGTGATGGGGCCTAAGCTAACTGGCTAAGCTAACTGGCTAATTTGTTTCGTGTTTGTAATGGGCTGTGCCTAGGTTGATGGTTGGTTGGCCAGGGTTTTTATGGCTATCGTTCAGTCCACATCAACGGGACGGACCAACCTAGCCAACCTTGACCATGTCTGGGCTGGTTAAGAGTATTTTGGGTATTGGATATTTCAATGTGGTAATATGGTGGCAGCATGGTGCTCATAAACTTGAGCAGAGGCTTCTGAATGTGTTTTTACCTTGGATTTTGGCACAAGGGATTTTAACATCTAATCCTGTGTATTAATGTAATGGCTACACAGATGACGTATCTAACAAGTAGAAATGAACAGCAGTCTGCAAGGTCTGCAGTGCACAAATTAGCAACATAACCACCACGTTGATTTTCATCCATCAGAAGTAGGTTGTGCTATGGCCTCCTTACACCAAACAACTTTGACAAGATTTGGGAAAGATTATTAAAAGATTGGAGTCTTTTGAATAAAGCTTGAATGGGAGGCATTAGTTAAAAGACTACAATCTTTCAAGAATCTTTCCCAAATCTTGTCAAAGTTGTTTGGTGTAAGGTGGCCATAGCAACCTAATGTCGAATTTGAGGCATGTTAAGAGTTGGCTGTGAATTGATTTTTAGTTAACAAGATATTAGGTTAAAATGTGTGAAATGGCAGAATGAAACATGTTCATGTCTAAGTTTAATCTTGAAATGCTAGCAAAAATGTTGGCAATGTCACCTAAAGTAAGCCTTTCTTTCTCCCTCCCTCTTAAACAAGTCCCTGTCCCATACGATACAGCCTAGCAGTAACAACAGTCAGTAAATAAAACTGCCAGCAATCACCATAGAAAAGTTTTAGCTTACTTCACATGTTAGGCTTATGTGTAATATGATATACCATTGAGGGTCCTAAACCCAGTATTGCCCCGTTGCGCTTGTCAAAGTTTGGCAGTGACATCTACAGCAGCGTTTGATTGATTGATTAGTTCATTTTTTCAACATTATTGGGTCCTTGGAGATGAAAGGTGTAACTAGAATTGTTTGAATAGGGCATGGCAGGAGGCATGGTTTCAATAACGCACACCAGCAGCTTCCTGCACACTCGCTAATCTGTTACATTGTGTGTTTTCCAAATGCTAAGAAGAAGCCTTGCCTCATCTTGATTTGACTCGGCAGGGCCTCCTTGAGGATCCTCGACTTTGAGGAACAGCCTCTGTTCGTCTCTCGTCTCTGACAGACTCTAATATGGAGTCAATATAGGGCCATTAATATTGTTAGCCTGTGAATGTTCATGTGTAACAATGTATTGTAACTGTAAAATCATTTGTGCATGTGCAAAGACATTTCACACCTGTCATTCTATAATTCAGGGGTACATTTCAAGTGTAGAGAGAAACAAAAAAAAAATGAATGTGTTTTTATCATTAAACTTTTTTATAGTCATAGAACACACTTCAAAGTTAACATGACAAGTATTTGCTGAGCTTAAACCAGCAAGACTTCAAGTATTTATTTTAAAAAATTATGTAATAACAGAAAAATCTGTCAACTCTGTTAGAGACAAACTTGGTAAATTATATATATTTAGCGAATGTGACACATTTTTAAATTATACCTTCCCTAAGACAACTTTTGTCTCTACAGTCACTGAAGCAACTTGATAAGATTGCTACTTTTTGACCTGGAATAAAAAAAACAACACATTCCACTGGCAAGTTTCCAAGAGGTGCATATTTTCTTAAAAAAGACAGCTTTAACATATATAAATTTCTAAATAAAATAAAAATAAATCCTGTGGTCAAATATTAGTTGTAACACATCTTCTGATATACATTTGAAACAAAAAAACATATTTAGTCATCATTTATATAAATTATGACAAATGCAAATTATATGCCCAGGCTAACATGTTACTACGCAAGTTCAGTATGTGCTCTTCTAATGTCAAATGCTCTTTGTTTAAAGCCTTTTGTACACCTACAGTATGTATACTGCTCATCTTTGGTGTAGATATAAGAAAAGCAGCTTGCAGAAGCTTAAAGTTGCCTACAATGACACTATGAGATTGCTGATGCAGCTACCTAGATGGTTTAGTGCCAGCTACTTGTTTGTCTTCTCCAATGTGCCAACCTGTGAGGCAGTCCTTAGAAATGTAATGTACAAATTCATGTGCCGCCTGGATCTCTCACACAACAGTATTATTGAAGCTCTAGTGAACCCAGCCAAGAGCTCCTTGAGGTACTCCTCTAAGCTTAGGAGGCATAGGAGAGAATGCCTATATGTTTGATGGTTGGTTTTGTCTTGTTGTCTTTGTTACTCCTCTCAAGTCGAAATCACGAAACCAAGTCGTTCTTTACTATTTACTGGCATTTATTCACACGTATGTGCAAAGGCGTGCCGTGAGAACTAGACATACAGAAACAGAAATACATGAAAACATAAATTACATTCTCATAGAGACCACATACATAGTGTAAATAACCTTGTCAAGCTAGCATTAACATCTATTAACACAAAAATAACAGCAAGAAAGCAACTGTACCTCATTGTCCGCTTTTACTTGAGAGAAATAAACCAACGGGTCTTCACATCTTCATTAAACACAAATAGTAATGTCCATGTACTGTATGAAATAAACCAACATACTGTAGACGCTCTCAAACTGCGTGGTCCAAACGGTACTAATCCCTTCAAAAACAAAAGCCCTGACACCGTCTCTAGCTTCAGAACTTTGGTTCCGGCATGAGTCAGGACGCACTCTTGGCTTAGACTTAAAACTCCAATGAAATAAAAACACACAAATAATATGTATATATTTTAACATTAAATTATTCTTACTTCTTAACTATTTATTGATGTATGTATTCATGAACTAATTTATTTGTATTTATATTTCTTAGCCTATTTATTTATTCAGCTGCCCTCTACTGCAGCTACAGTCTTGATGTTTTGTTTTGTTGTCTTGATGGGTTGTTTTGTCTTGTTTTCTTGTCTTTTGTCTTCTTGTTTTTAAATATATTTATTCTGTCTGATTTTTATTCTCTGCTATGGACATTGTACTAGTGTCTTTGATAAATAAAGAATTTAATTTTAAGAGCAAAATCTTAAACAAACAGAGCTGATTTGAACACATCTGTTATCATTAATCTATGCAAAATTAACACAGAATTAGCACAGAATTAACAGAATTGATGATAACAGAGTTGACATTTCCCATCATTTTGTGGCTTAGCTCCACACCCTAACCTCAAACTAGTTACCGCATGATATGTATAAAACCAGAATTTCATGGATTTTAATCATATTATTGTTTTTTAAAAATTGAGCGAGAGTTTCACTCCAATAACACAATAACAGAGTTGAGAAATAATGAATCTACTGTTGGTGTGTCCTCAACATTTTGTTCAAATTAATGAGAGAAGAAGCTTAACATATCTCACTGCCTTTCCGAAGTTTCCTGTCAGAGTTAATAGAGTTGACAAGAACTTTGAGATGGACAAAAATTATATTTTTTTTAAACTTTAATCTCACATAATACAGAAAATAGACATAGAATGACCCACATGTTTGAGTCTCCTGCAGGATGCTGCATGACTCTTTCCTGCGCAAAACTAAAATTACAAGTTTGTCAAAAAATTACAAGACTCAAGTTACGAGTACGGATTTTTGGCCCTACAGTATTTTTATGGCCTTCCTGAAGAGCCAATCAGCACACTGCTTACTGTCTAGCCAACCAACCAGCCAGTGGCACTTCCCACAGACCACCAAGACACTACATGACATGGACCAGCAGTATGGAGGTAAGGCACAGGTGGGTGAACTAGTACAGATTTTACCAAGTATGAACGAGGGGTGTGGATATCAATAATGTATAATATTACCTACAGAATTATTCGGTTATTCACATTTTTTCAAATGTTATTTTGAGGGTGCATCTGGTCTTCCAGTGTGCTTAGCAACGAGTCTAGCAATGCAATGCTTCATTAATGTTACTCTGAATTCGGTGGTCTCCCTTTTATTTCTTGTTTATTTCTTGGTACTGTGTAGGCTACACTCACAAAAACTTTACATGCACAGGACAAAGAAACAGGAAAATGTCTCAGATTCACTGTGTAATGCGACTGCAAGATTCTAACTTAACTTACCATAGGGTAGCAGAAATTCTACCATGATTGTGTGACTTCTATGCTATGCGATGTTATGCTATGCTGATTCTGTGCATTTTAGAATAACTGGATAGTGATATTAATGTTAATGTCTTCAAATCATAGTATGTTTCTCATATTGCTGTGGTGATCTTTCTGTTTGAGGTGATCTTGATCTGTCTGTAGTTGTTTCCCCGCCCCCTCTGCAAAGCTAATTGCGTGCCCACAGCTGAACCACAAGCACAGTTGAATAGTTAACCAATTGTGACATTAAAAAGAAACAAACTTTAGCAATCATACATGATAATAAGATATCAACGAGCAGCGACATACAGAGTAGGCCTAGTAGTTCTACTAATCTACTTAAAAATACTAGAACTATTTATTGCACAATGAAGAAAACTGATGCTCTGAATACTTATTCATCTGTCTCTAAAAGTTTCTCTAATTGACGCATTCAACCGCGATTTTGATTACACCTGCTTTTAACAGGCGCAAGTTTTTCACCGCAAAACAGACATGCGCCGTTTTCATACATATGGCGGAATACCTAATCAATGCTATTAGCACTTGTCATCTCCTGTGTTTGCGCGAAACTCCCACTTTCCCCTGACCCTCCTATGAATGCATATGCATGACACGGAAAAGCGCAAATAGCCATTTGCAGCTCCCACGACAGGCAGTCTACGCTTTTTCCTCAGTGCGGCCTGTTTGTACATACCTCGCCATGCTTTTACATGCACTTTGCGAAAGAAATATGCCTGACGTGGGCACAAAAACATACATCTGGCCCTGTCGCTTCTTTTTTCATCCACTTTCTCTGGGTGTATTTCTTCTCTCCTTTGTATCCCTTATTCTCTCTCTCTCTCTATTTATCTCTTTGGCTGTGAAGAACATGTGTATGTCTGTGTGTGTGTGTGTGTGTGTGTGTGTGTGTGTGTGTGTGTGTGTGTGTGTGTGTGTGGTGTTTCTGTGTGTGTGTGTGTGTGCGTGTCTTTGTGTGTGTCTGTGTCTGTGTCTTTGTGTGTATGTCTCTCTCTGTGTGTGTGTCTGTCTGTGTGTGTGTCTGTCTGTGTCTTTGTGTGTCTGTGTGTGTGTCTGTGTTTGTGTCTGTGTCTTTGTGTGTATGTCTCCCTCTCTGTGTGTGTCTGTCTGTGTCTGTCTGTATGTGTTTGTGTGCGTCTGTGTCTTTGTGTGTGTCTGTGTGTGTGTGTGTGTGTCTGTGTCTTTGTGTGTATGTCTCTCTCTGTGTGTATGTCTCTCTGTGTGTGTGTGTCTGTGACCGCAACCAACAGCCAAACCTTTGCCGCTGCAAACCCAAGCTAATCCCTGAATAGGACAGTTACTCTTGGGTGACGGGTGGGGGAGACATATCTGGGGGGAGACACACTGGCTAGGTTCAGAGTTCAGGTTCCATTCCCTCTCTCTTTCTCCCTGGTGATGTTGCTCAGTGGAACAGAGACTCTGGCACAGACTGAGCAGTTAAGTTCAGAGTTTAGTTAGTGTCAGCTCTTACCATTAGGCCCTGTTAGTCAGTGAGTTAGCCACTAGAGAGGGTTTGTTTTTTTAAGTTTGTCAGTATCGCCCTTTGTGTTTAACAATAAAGTCAATTAAATTGTATATGTGTGTCCGACATCCATCACTGCTGCAAAGAATTCAGGGTAAGGCCACGTGAACATGTCCCATTGACCTCCATTCATTTTGTCTATAGGACAGTGAATGGAGAATCTTGAAAGTTGAATTCTGAGAAATGCCCAAGTTGGGTAAACAAACAACTTTTACTTTGATAACCCTATAGAACATGTTACTGTATAAAAGTTCACTGTACTCAACATTTCCAGGTCAACTTTTGGCAATTAGACTAAAAATTGCACATTTTTCGAAATTTCGCCAAGTTCATGTGTTAGGTGGCACCCCTAAATCTCAATGGAATTATTCAAAACTGTGCAAAAGTCATTTTTATGTTAATTGGAACAAAATGCAATGCCAGCCAAATTGATATTTTGAAATTAAAATTTCCCATTCAAATTTGATGCACCCTACTGGCCATACATCAGCTCTGTTGATGAGGACTGGAAGTCCTCCTTAGGGGCAGTCCTAAGGCCCAGCTTGACCCAAGGGAGCCTGTCCACCCAATGGTATGCAATGGTGTGGTGGAGCTTCACACCCAGGCTGTTCGCAATTGCATTCCAGAGCTCTGAGGTACAGTAAACTGCGAACCCTGGTCTGAAGAAAGGTCAGATGGGGTGCCAAATCGGGCAACCAGGACCCGATGAACGCCCGAGCCACCTCAGTGGTATGGCCTCCGGCCATGGAATTGTCCTATCCACCATGGTGAGGATGTAAGTGAAACCAAGGGAGGAGGGAAGAGGGCCCACCAGACCCACGTTTCTGGATCGAATCTCCACTCTGGCACAGGGAAATTCACCAGGGGCACTTTGGTGTGGCATTACATTTTGGAACATTGACACTCCACACAAGAGTCTGCCCAGTCCCTCACATCTTTCTTGAGCCCATTGCCAGACAAACTTGGCTGCCACCAACCTTTGAGATGGTTTTCTACCCGGGCGAGAGAGGCCATGCACAGCATCAAAACACATAATTTCCATGCAGTGGGAACGATGGGCCGTGGCTGTCCGGTGGATACATCACAAAGCAGCATGGTGCCATCACCGAAAGCGATCTCCATTAACTGCAGTCCAGTGTCAGTAGTCCTGAGTGACTGTACCTCCGGGTTGGTGGACAGATCGGCTGCCATGTGGGTGTAGTCAAGCCCCAGGTGGGCACCCCCACAATGGCGCAAGACAAGATTTTACCTGCAACGTGTTGTATGTCCATGGTGAACTCTGAGATGTAAGAGAGATGTCGCTGTTGGTGGGCAGACCACGACTCAGACACCTTAGCCATGGCGAACGTTAGGGGCTTGTGATCAACAAAGGCTGTAAACTGTCGGCCCTCCAGCAGCGAACGGAAGTGTCTAATGGCAAGGTAAAGTGCAAGCAACTCACGGTCAAAAGTACTGTACTTGTGTTCACTGGGGCACAACTGCCGGCTAAAGAAAGTGAGCGGTTGTCAGGCACCATCCACCCACTGCTTGTGCACAGCACCAACAGCAAAGTCCGAAGTGTCTGTGGTAATGGCGATTGGCGCATCGGGTGATGGGTGTGCAAGCATTGTTGCGTTGACCAAAGCAATCTCAGCATCTGTGAACGCTGTGTCTATCTCTCCAAGGACCAATCCACCAGGTGTTTGGTGCTTTCCTCTTCAAGGCCCCGTGCATCCCTGACTTCGCAGAGAGTCTGGCCTAGATCCATAGGCGTACGTTTATTTCTGGGTGGGAGGGCACAGTTTGAGGTTTCTTTTACATCTTTTTATTTTCAATCGATCACAGAAGAGTTCATTTACAAATGTACATTAAAAATTTCAATGGATCTCATGAACAATTTGTATAAACAAGTGCTCTACATCCATATCACACCCTCATCCTCTCCACGCACGCACACACACACACGCATCCTTATTGAGTCATCTCTGCACACACGCTCACACGCGCGCACACACACACGCGCGCGCGCACACACACACACACACACACACACATACACACACACGCTCGCATCCACACTCACATACCTATGCCACTCTCACTAATACACAAGAAGGGGAAATAATATTAATAAAAAAGGACAACAGCAATAAAATTAAAAAAAAGGAGAAAAAAAATAATAATGTAAAAAAAAAAAAAAAAAAAAAACACATTACCAATACTTAGATAACCAGTACGTTGACAAATCACAGTAACAAACTAGTTCTAATTTATTTTACATTACCGACACATCATAGACAAGTTAAGCCATCTAGTCCCCCAAGCGCACCCATTCCAACAGACAGAGGTCTCGGTCGCTGCGTGTCCAGCTCCTTCCTGGGCTCTTCCCTGCGGAGTGAGGGTTGGCAACCGCACGCCGGCAGCATGGGCGTAGATTTAGGGTGGGACGCTCATGACTAGTCCTAACCAATAT
This sequence comes from Alosa sapidissima, assembly GCF_018492685.1. NCBI lineage: Eukaryota > Metazoa > Chordata > Actinopteri > Clupeiformes > Clupeidae > Alosa > Alosa sapidissima. Next base: position 855,106 of record NC_055959.1, on the reverse strand, counting down.
TTTAAGATGACAAAATTGTCCCCACCAATATTTTAGCGAACTCATTTGTGCTGCTGATCATTCCGACAGCCAGAACGACAGTACAAGAAACGTCGTCATTTGATTGGCTGAAAACCCGAGGGGGAGGGGGAAGGGTTATCTGACACGCATGCTGCACACACATTGCTTTATTCTTGCACTGGTAGTCAAGCGAGCGGGTGTGTCAACGACAACGGTAAGTTACCAGGGCTGTCTGTCAATACATAGGCCTACCCCATAAAAGGCCAGAGTGAAACATTTTAATATTCCCTTTTCCCTTCAGCATACATACAAACCCCTTTTTGTGGTGTGTAGATCTATGCCACCCAAGAAGAAGAAAGGAGACATACGAAGCTTTTTCATAAAGCAGAGTGTAACTAAGCAAAATAACTAGCCACACAAGCTAGCAGTGGTAGTGACCAGGCTTTCAAATTATGCAGATTCTATTATGTGGAAAAATAGTATTAACTGGTGATAGCATATGTTACCCAGGATATTGTTAAAGATAAACCTAGCTTCTGTAATCTTTCAACCAAGGTCAGGAGTATTGATTAGGGGTGTGCAGCACGGTATCATAGAAGTCGCGTTATCACAATAGATGTTATTACCAAGTCACTGAATGTTAATTAGCCTACCTTAAGTTAGAATCTTGGAAGTCACAATAAACATTGGATCTGGACATTTTTCGTTTCTATTCTGTTTATGTTATGTATTTCTGAGTGTAGCCTACACAATGCAGAGAAATAAAAGGGAGACCCAAATTCGTTTCAAGGACGGTCATTGCATTGTTATGACACATGCTGTAAAAACGTGTTGGCAATGTGAATAAGTTAACACTGTTGGTTATTCAAATATAATGAATCATTATTTGATAAATAATATCCAAATAACACTATCATATACAATATGGTAGGAGGGTTAAACTCGCTAGCCAAAGGATAGGCTACAAAATGAATTAACCACTTTGTATGCAGGAAAGACAGCATAAAACCACTACAGATGGATGGCAGGTTGAGGAAACAGCATCAGGGCTTCGGGTGAGGTTCTAATTATTAGCTTATGTCAAATTGTCAATTCAGTTGGAGTCAGCAGCATTGCTGTACAATATAATGAGATGGAGTAGATTCACTTCTGTATTGTGATATTCTGTATTGCCAACAGTCTGAAATAACAAAGGAAATCGCCATTAAGGCACTGGTATCTTACAGCAAAAGAATTCCAATTACAGTTAAGCAAATATAATTTAGAGTCGCATAAATTCATAGACATATTCAATCCTAAACTACAAGGATACAAGGATACAAGGATACAAGGAAGTTTATTGTCACATGCATATAGTTACTGGAAGTAAGAAATGCAGTGAAATTATGTCTGGTGTCAGCCTATTTGTGCATTAATGGGGGGGGGGGGGGGATAAAGAGTGCAGTAGAAGAGGGGTTTAGTAGATTAAGTGGCAAGGGCTGCATAAAAAAGGTGGGGGAGGATTGGGATTGGGTGGGGGGCACCAACAAGGAGCACCCAAGAGCAACAGGGGCAAGGAAAAACTCCCTTACCAAGGAAGAAACCTTGGGCAGATCCACGGCTCAAGGGGCTAACCCAACTGCCAGGGGTCTTGGTGTGTGTGTTGGGGGGGATGACAGGGGAGATGGGATAGTGTGCTGTGTATGTGGGGAGAGGGCAGTGTGCAATATGTGTGTTGGGGAAGCTTCCTCATGAGACAATGTGCTGTGTATTGGGGGGGGGGGGGGGGCAGTGTGCTGTAAGTATGTTGGGGATGTGTGTTGGAGAAGCTTCCTGATGAAATAATGTGCTGTGTATGTAGGGGGGGGGGGGGGGCAGGGACTTACTATTGCAAGCAGAGTACTGTATGTATGATGTATGTGAGTGATGACAGTGTTAGATTTTAGTGGTTTTCTGTATGTCATTCTTTTGTTTCTTTGTTTAATACTGCAGAAACTGCGAGGACAGGATGTTTATTTTAAGCAGACAGAATGTTGTCACCTTACAATAGCAAATGGTGTACCTAACTAATTGCTCCCCCACAAGACGTCTTAATTGAATAAGGCTATATCACTGTCTGTTTCCCCCCCTTCAATTTGACCCCAGACGTGAATGTATATTCTGGTATTATAATTAGCCAGAAGTTTCCCAGATCTTTGCTTCAGTTTCTTACCTTGGCTTCACTTTGCAACATTGTGCTGTGCTGTGCTGTGCGTACAACAGGGTTACCAGAACTCTGTTGTTACATCCAGAATAAAGAACTATTCTTTCGCAAGCCAGCCTCAAGTTTTACCTGCTCTTAACTACACTGGAATCTACTCGGTCAACTGTGTCTCCATTTGGAATTAAGGAGACAATTTTAATAGCATTCTTCAGTTGGTGTTGTCCACCCAGTTGTACGTGAAATAAGGAAAAAACAAGATTCATCCTGAAGAGGACAACAGCCTGTTTCAACGGTGAGTCGTTTTTAATTATTCATGCTACAAAAAAGAACAGAAATTTGCTGTTTTTGGGTTATAGTTTGACTAGAGTGTACCAGTGGGTTGAGCAAGAAGAAGTTTTGCCTGCAGCTGTCTAGAAGCCAACAGTCCTGCATGTTTTGTGTGTATACAACTATTTTGACGTCGTAGGCCTGTTTAAGCATTTTGAGCTTTGCATTCTGTTTTTTTTTTTTTCATTTTGTGGATGTTTTGAGATAGATTTTTATCTCTTGGCTGATTTAGTAGTGGTGACTGACTAAATTAGAGGCTAACTGTAGCTTAAGGCTAAGTTAGAGTTTGTAGCTACTGTTTTATGTGCTTGTTAGTATTTCCCGCTGCGCTGTAAGACAGCGTTTCAAGTCTTATTCTGTAGTTCTATGGTGCAGGGTGTGAGGCTGTAACAAAGAACGACTGGATTTGGTGTGGTGCATAGCTGAGGCTAGGCAGGCATATTGTTTCGCTGCGAGGCAGGAGAAATTTGATAGTGCACAGTTTTTATGTGCTTGTTAATATTTTGCGCTGGGCTGTAAGACTGCGTACAAGTCTTATCCTGAATGGATTTGGTGTGGCGTCAGCCGAGGCTGGACGGGCATATTGTACGCAGCAAGACAGGAGAAATTTAATAGTGCACGGGCTAACTATAGCGGTCGCTAAGTTAGAGGCTATCATTAGGAATGTTCATTCTATGATAGAGTTTTGTAGTTACTGTTGTATCCACATAGTGTTTTTGGCGGAGTCTTTCATGTGCCGGATAATATTTCTCGCTGGGCTGCAACCTGCGTGCGCTTTACAGCACTAATCAGACAGGAGATTATTGATCAGGGCACAGCGTTTTGAATTGCCTGAGGGAATCAAGCGCAGTTTTCAGACTGGCCAAGAATGCAGCTCAGTTTGAAGTGTGAAATGTCATTTCTGTTATACGCGTCACAAGTTGGGAAACACAATTTGTTTTAATGTTAACATCTCAAGGGTAAGCAGTGATGCTTGAAGTAGGCTACGTAGCCTACCAGTAACATCTTGTTGGATATCTAGCTTTTCATTTTAACATCTAACATAACTAACACAATGTTCAGTAAAAGGAACAGGGCCTGTGCCAGCCAGATCCCTACAACTGAGAAAGGTGGGATGGCACCGCCCCAAGTTAGTGAAGATGAAATAGTTACAACAGTGAGAGATTTTTTGAACGGTCATCTCAGGATGGAGGAGACCGAAAATAGGATTGAAATGAAATATGGCATTGTGAATGATGATGATAATTTGTGGCCTATGGCCGATTTGCAGCGAGCATGGGGGAAAATGCAACGTCTATCCGATAGAAATAAGCTGCCATTGTCTTTAGTCATCTTGAATCAAGCCATGCTTAGGCGCGAGGCTGCCGAGAAGAAGGAGGCGGCAGAAAGGGTTGATGCGCTCAAGAGAGAATTGTCTGAGCTTAAGGCTGAAATATCTGCTTTAGCAGAGAAGGAGAACTCGCTAAAGGCAGAGAAGGCTCAGGATGAAATAAGGAGTGCCCAATGTGCGAGATCTGAGCCGATGCCAACTTGTTTAAATGAACAAATTCTGCCTGTTACAAACCACATCCAATCTGTTTGTGATGTTGAAGGCGAGAAAATGATCTTTAACAAGATACAACATGTGACCACTTCTGTTGAGCCTGCTAAAATGTGGATTGGGCAAGCATGTCAGACGCTGCCTAAAATGGATAGCCTGGGTTTTACTGCAGCTGTTTGTGCAGAGGTTGGCAGGGTGCTGGGCACCCAATGGCCGTCCCATGGTTTTCATCACCCACAATCCTTTACAGGAGTTGAGAGAATGAATCATTTTTTGAAGGAAAGTTATGATAAAGGCCACCAGGAAGGGTTTCCTTGGTTTGAGCCATTGCCACCGGTCGTGTGCAGTATGAGTCCTACCAACAACAAAGAGACAGGACTTGGCCCGCTTGAAGTTGTGACTGGAAAACCTATGTCTTCAATTGTTTTGTGTACTGCGATTGTACATTTGGGATCAGATGCTTTGAGTGCATATTGTTCTGAATAGGCTAAAACATTCAAAACAGCAGGCCATCAGTTGACAATGGAGTGTCACAAGCATCTTGACGGGGGACACTCCCTACCTGGCCATTGGGCGATGATTAACAGCCCACTCAGTGTAGTCTTTGAAGCTAATTGGGAAGGGCCATTCCACACGTTGTTAGCAACTGATGCAGTCTCAGACGACCATGGCTAAACCTTGAGTCCTGTCCTAGAAATTACATGATGCTGAACCTTAGGCTATTTGATGAAATGATATGACCCTTTTATAATTTGATAGATTCTTGTTTTCAGTTTAATTTGTATGCTTTTTCCAATTTTCTGTGAGCATTAGTATACTGCCGCTCTTTTTTGTTTGTCATTTCAGAAACTACTGTCCGTGACCACAACCCCCAAACAGCCATTTGACGACGACACCAGCAGTGATCATAGCGACATGGGAGTGACCCCAGGATGCACAGAGTGGATGACAACCGTGATCCTGACAATGATGGTTTTCATATCAGACGTCCTCCCACTGCCGGACCACAACCAGATGTTGGATGTCAAGATGGGCATGAATGGGACTATATTTGTTTGCGGGAAACATGCATACCCATGTTTGCCCTCAAACAGGGAAGGGAGTTGTTATGCCGCTCCGACCCAACATTTCTTAACGGATACAGAGTTACCTTCTGTTATGGATAAGATTGCCAATGATACTATAGAAGCCCTATCCGCAATTAATGAAGAATGATATGCCATTCACAAAGTAGCCTTACAGAACAAAATGGCTCTGGACATTATATTGGCGGATAAGGGTAGCACATGTGAAATTCCGACACAAGAGTGTTGTTTATTGGGAATCATTCAGATTTTAATGACAACCTTGGTTCCTACTCTGTCCATTTATGCAATTTTCAGGATTTGAATATCAGTTACCTGACTACAAGAACACCACACATAGCCCCAGTTAGAATTAGCTGACTGACATTAAGGTGATAACTGAAAACTCAGTAAGCATATGAGTAGAAAGGATGCAAGTTGCCCCTCTGGCTTGTGGAATGCAAGTGCCGTTGCAATTCGCAGGGTAGTAGGTGAATTTTTACCTCATTTGTTTTTTTCCCCTCTGCAATTGATAAAATCAGAGGTTGTTTTACAAATAGGTTTTTCGCACCTACCAATGAGTTCAGGAACTTGGCATCCTAATTGTAAAAGACACTACACTATAGAATTTTTTTGGTATTTTTGTAGCTTCTTACATTTGAGATTCTGATTTACTTGACCACTACACTAAAGGAAAGGTTTGATTGATAACAATCTAAGCTTTGTTTGAATTGTTTTATCGTAAAATTTTATAAACGAGTTTTAGACTCTTACTTTTGAGAGATTTTCTTGACCACTACACTATAGGAATGATTTGTTAGCTTTTTTATTGACCACTACACTACAGGAAATGTTTGGTTGTTAACAATCTTAAGTTTTTGTTCAAAATTGTTTGATCATTTTGATTTGTTTGTATTTGCCTTTATTGTGATCATATATGTAGTTGATTTATGATCAGACGGGGGGATTGTTAGATTTTAGTGGTTTTCTGTATGTCATTCTTTTGTTTCTTTGTTTAATACTGCAGAAACTGCGAGGACAGGATGTTTATTTTAAGCAGACAGAATGTTGTCACCTTACAATAGCAAATGGTGTACCTAACTAATTGCTCCCCCACAAGACGTCTTAATTGAATAAGGCTATATCACTGTCTGTTTCCCCCCCTTCAATTTGACCCCAGACGTGAATGTATATTCTGGTATTATAATTAGCCAGAAGTTTCCCAGATCTTTGCTTCAGTTTCTTACCTTGGCTTCACTTTGCAACATTGTGCTGTGCTGTGCTGTGCGTACAACAGGGTTACCAGAACTCTGTTGTTACATCCAGAATAAAGAACTATTCTTTCGCAAGCCAGCCTCAAGTTTTACCTGCTCTTAACTACACTGGAATCTACTCGGTCAACTGTGTCTCCATTTGGAATTAAGGAGACAATTTTAATAGCATTCTTCAACAGTGAAGATGTGTGTGTGGGCGGGAGGGGAGTGGAGCAGTGACTGTGTGTGTGTGTGTGTGTGTGTGTGGTGTGTGTGTGGGCAGTGTGCTGTAAGTATGTTGGGGATGTGTGTTGGAGAAGCTTCCTGATGAAATAATGTGCTGTGTATGTAGGGGGGGGGGCAGGGACTTACTATTGCAAGCAGAGTACTGTATGTATGATGTATGTGAGTGATGACAGTGAAGATGTGTGTGTGGGCGGGAGGGGAGTGGAGCAGTGACTGTGTGTGTGTGTGTGTAGTGTGTAGGTGGGGGCAGTGTGCTGTAAGTATGTAGAGGATGTGTGTTGGAGAAGATCCTGAAGACAATGTGCTGTGTATGTAGGGGGGGGGGCAGTGTGCAGCAAGTATGTAGAGGAGGAGGCTTACTGTAGCAAGCAGTGTGTTGTATGTATGTGAAGTGATGACAGTGATGATGTAAGTGTGTGTGTTGGGGGTGGGGGGTGGGGGGGGCAGAAAGGCTAGGCAATCAAGGACATGGGTAGATGGAGGAGAAATTCTCCAAAGACAAACTGAGACAACTCACTTGTTTTTTCTGCTCGCTGCCATCTTGCAAGGAGTGAGTTGTCCAAAATCTTTCTTTTTAGTAAACTATGTGTACACGAACAATGTTCTCAATGCTCGAGTTCATATGTAGAGACACTGATGATGCTTCGATCAAAGTTTCATGTTATGGCGAGCCTTCTAAAAATAGCGATTTTGACGCGACCATGTAGCCTACTAAACTAAAGTTTAACTCGGGTACGTTCGTAGCCTATTACAAAATCTATGACTAAAGTTTAGCTGACAATATAAAGCATCCTACTCGACTGTGACTTCGTTGGTGACACTCCTGTTAATAGGCTAAACTAGAAAGAGCTAAAATGACTCACACCAACCTTATTTGCGCCTTTTATTCACATTTGCTCAAAGATTTCATAAGTATAAGCCCTTTTCGCTCCCTACGTTGATGTATTCCAAGCAGTCTGCTTCGGGGGTGGGGACGTAGTAATTGAAACACCATGCCTGGGTAATGAAATCGCTCTCAGGGACGCCCTCTGTTCGCTGGTTGGTTCGGCTGCCAAACCTCCGAAGTAAACGAGGGCGAATCAACCTATTCCAGACGGAGTACTGTAGGGAAAAGAAATCGAGCGGAAGTACATAGGCAGGCAGGGGCCAGGCTACCATGCAGAGGACGCATGAGAGCAGTACTGCCGCACTAAGGCAAAAGGTCGTAACTTAGATTTAGGCGAAAATGAGTTTTTTGTCATTATTAGGACAATAAACATAAGTTTTATCATGTAGACAAACATCAAGTTTAAATTCGGTTGATTTTGGGGAAAATAAGATGATGTTTTTGCCGTAACTTCAAAAAGCCAAGGGGAAACTGTGGTAGAAGCCTGTAACGTCAGATACCACTTTATGCCTTCCTTTCACGCTGCTACTGAACACTCGAATGAAGTTACCGTGCTAAGTTACGGCAAGCTGCCTTCTGACCGACCCTCAACATGTTATATGCAAAGTAGTATATACTTTGAAAAATACAAATCACACGTCCTAAGCAAGACCTATGTAACATAGTTTGAATGAAGTTTCTACATTAAACGGTTGAAGCTGCATTAGCTGTGTTAGAAGAAAATAATAAGAAGAAGCAGCCTAGGGAGAATAGTACAGTGCATTTTCATGTACTGTAAAAGGAAGAAGCCTAGGAAGAACAGTACAGTGCATTTTATTACTAGATGTACCGCATAGCGGTACAAAATATGACCACCGCTCAGTCCTGTACATCCATTCCACGAAAATAAATCATATAAATGAATTTGTCTCCATCTTCTACTCCATCCCCCACTCTTGAAACTTTTGTGTATGCTTGTTTGGAATGTGTGTTTGCGGGCCGCACACAAAGTAGCCTACTGGCGCTGCAAAGGTGAATAGATTTGTAGCACTTGCCAAAAAATTTGTAGCATTGTTATAAAACCTATAAAACCTTTAAACAATCACAAGTAGGGCAGTTCATCACAGTCCATCTATTGCAACTGGACAGATGAAAGGTACACCTGTAGGCTACATTGTATTTGGGAAAAGCAGAAGGTAGCAGCATAATGTATTTATTTATTTATTATTAAACAAAACAATCCCTGTCAGTTCCATGCAGTTTTCAACAGCTATCAAGAAGAGAGGTCATGTCATGGATTTTTGTGAATGTTTCTTCTTCTACATATGCATAAGATTAGTCATCTAGTTCATATGATATTCAGCTTTATTGTCAATGCACAATTTAAATACCAGTAGTCTAAAACAAATTGCCATTTTACCCAGTGGTGCAAATAACTGACATGTCCAAAAGGGCCTTCATGAAATGCGTTGCTAGACTGTTCATACACATTTTAACGGGCCAAGTTGAAGAGCTACTGTCCGTTATTGTTTGTGCAAATAATATGCTGATTCATGTTCCCTTGCATTTTGCAACTATGAGGTCCATGGTTTCGCCAGACCAAGCTCAATCTTTTAAGAAATCGAAAAGGAATCGCCGGCAGATCAGGCTGAGTTCACCCAGCCTAGTCCATGGTAGGCGCCCGATAGAAATATTGTTTAATTTTGCGATTGAGATATCCACACACTGGCGCCCCCCCACCCCCCCCCCCCCCCCCCCCCCGCGACGTGTTCGCCCCCCGGTTTCAGAGCTATTCTAAATGCAAAAATGCATAGAGGGAGTTATGACAAAACCATGACTGTTAACAAACTATAAGCTATATAGGGTAGGCCCTATGCTAGGCCTATTACACAACATAAATTGTCACTAGGCTATGCTAGCGACCCAAATAAAATCAACCCATCAACAACACTATGGCAAAAACACATTTAGCTAATCCTAATAATTATTTTAGCCACAAGCACTTCGCAATGGAGCATAGTGTGAAAAAAACGCATTTGGGTCTTTCTGCTATATGAGAGCTCTGCTATATGAGAGCTCACTCTACTATTATTCTCAGTCAATATCATGGAAAATATAATGTTCAGATATGCGAGACATTATTATAATGGCATTGTATAACAACCCTCATAGTAATAGGTATATTTAAACAATTTCAAATGTATTTATTTGTTCCTTTTATTTTTCCTTCCAACTTGCTGAGGCCCCCTTGGCAACCCCTCACTGCTCCCCGAAGGGCCGCTGTGGTTGCAGGCAGCTCACTGCGCCGAGATTAGTGTGTGCTTCACCTCACTGTGTGCTGTGTTTCACTAATTCACGGATTGGGTTAAATGCAGAGACCAAATTTCCCTCACGGGATCAAAAGAGTATATATACTTATACTATATACTTAGTAGCCTAGGTTATGGTCATAAGCAAATGAGATGACAGTCGAAAGATACAATTAGTGCTGTTATCAATTTGCTTGGTAGCCTTTAACCGCATTTATGGTTTTCTACAAATACATCAATAATCAAATTGGCCTCCATCACTCAACCAATGCTAACGGTAAAATTATTTTACCTACTGTACGTCCTAGGCTATTGATGTAACTTAAGATTAACGTAGCCTACCTGCAGTAAAAACCAAGCATGTCCGATAAACATTCTCAGATTTATTTCGGCTTCAAAAAAAGAAATGGGAATTACATGTCATGCATAAATCATCCTACCCTTATTAGACGTTCTCTGCGGTAAACTACAGTCTTGTAGGGGGGGGGAGTGGCCCCCGGGGAACAAAAAAATGCAGTTTTTCCTAAATAACTACCTGAACCGTGGCAAAAAAAACTTTGACAATCCCTATGACCGCTTCGCTAGCGGCGGTCATAATAATAATAATAAGAAGACACCTAGGAAGAACAGTACAGTATATTTTCATGCACTGTAATAATAAGTCGGAAGAAGCCAAAAGAATAACAATACAGTGCATTTGACATTTTTTTGTGTACATATGGGTTACATACATTTAAAATTGTTAAAATTTGAAAATAATTTGACAAATTATTTTCAAATATCATGTTCATCAAACCCTAATCTTAAAGTTTTGGATTTATTTAATTTTGAAAGAGTATTAACTGAATTTGGGTAAAGTTGTCAACACGGTGTAACCACAAAAACATGAAGCAAATAATTACACTTGCTGAAAAAAATGTAAAATTCTCTCCAAAATCCCTTCTAAAATAATGTGGCATGACCTTGCACAAGAACTTTTCAATATTTAATACAAGTAATGAAACCCCATTGTTCTGAATGTTTGAATTAATATGGGGAATCGTGTCTGTCACATCAACCACTTAAAATGTCAAGTGGTGTAACCACCATTTAAGGAGCAATTTTGTATGTATTATGTCAGAGAATCATGTGACAGGAAATTATGTCATAGAGAAGGACCCTTCAAGACCCCAACTGCTATGAGTCAAGGTTAGCAACTCTCTTAAAGTAACATAATAGTGTTTTTAGGCCATGGCCAGGCAATCTTAGGTTACATGTCAAATGGTATGACCTATTAAAAATGTTGATAAATCATAATAATCATAAAATATTCAATTTAATGTAAAAACTGTGTTTGAATATTCACATAAAGGTGAAGTGTGTACTGTACATAGTTGTCCATAATAATGGCTGCAAATTTTGCTTTTACACCATTTGACTCTTTTCTGTTTGAGACCAGTTTGATCAGATTCAGGGCCAAGAGTATGTAATTTTAGGTGCCAATTATGTTATTTTTATAATTTATATAGTGACTAACTGTTTAGCATGAACAATAGCTTTAAAAAGGTTTAATTAGATTGCAATTTAAGAGATTTTTGAAATGTCAAAGCTTTTCGTTTAAAATGTAAACTTCCATAATTATGCGATTAAAAGTGGTTGCTATGCTGGTTGCTAGGGTAATCATGTTGGTTGCTATGGTGGTTGCTAGGTTGAGACTGTAATGGTGGTTGCTAGGTTGTTGCTAAGGTAAATCATATGTTTGCTAGAGTGTTGCTAGGGTACATATGGTGGTTCCTATGCAAAATGAAGCGGTTGCTAGGGTAATCATGTTGGTTGCTATTGTGGTTGCTATGTTGACATTATTTTGGTGGTTGCTATGTGGTTGCTAGGGTAATTAAGATGGTTGCTAGGGTAGTTGTGGTTGTTGCAATAGTAATTCAAGTGGTTGATAGGGTTATAATTTTTGTTGCTATGTTGGTTGCTAGGTTGTCATTGTGGAAGTGGTTGATTGGTTGTTGTTAGGGTACTTTAGGTGGTTACTAGGCTCTTGCTAGGTTAATTGTTGTGGTTGCTAGGTTAATCTTGGTTGCCATTTGGCCTGCAGGGAGCACCAGCCATGTTCCAGCGATTGATGGACCGTGTGCTTGATGGGACTATTGCCTTCGCAGGTGCATACCTGGACGACATTGTCGTCTTCAGTGCCACGTGGAACGAGCACATTGGGCATCTTGCCGAGGTGCTAGGGCACATACAACAGGCAGGGCTGACTGCACAGCCCAAGAAATGCACTTTGGCCCAGCAGGAGGTGCGATACCTGGGACATATCCTAGGTTGTGGGGTAATCAGACCCCAGAAGGACAAAATTGAGGCTATCCGCAACTGCCTGCAGCCCCAGACCAAAAAGGATATCCGGTCCTTTTTGGGGTTTGCTGGGTGGTACAGGCGGTTTGTGTCAAACTTTGCGAGCAGAGCTGCACTCCTCACTGACCTGACCAAACACGCTTACATGCATGGACACACTTAGCTTCAAATGTTTGTAATTACACACGGTGCCTGCAACCACACAACGCAATTCATTCATGCGCTATCGCTATTTACACATCTTTCAGTTGCTCACCAAACATCTGCAAACATCATAGCGAACGATGTGGTACCCGTCGATTCTGCTCCATAACCCATTCCATTCCGGTAGTCCATACATTGTGCACACAAACACCAACAATACACTTATAGTGCTTACTTTCACTGTTGTCGCAATATAATGTGATTAGAGGTATTTCAGTGTGATTATTTAATTATAAATGTATTAGAATGTAATTATCAGTCATACTGAAATATATGTTGATGTGTAATTGTAATGTATGTGTAGGGTTGTATCGGAAAAGTCTTTTTTGTTGGCATTGTGCCAGAACACGTTTTTTATAGCACTGTAAATAAATCTACACTTATCGCCACAATCCACGTTTGCTGTGTCTTCACCCCATCACCACCCTACCTCAGTTTGTCCTTGTCGGCACCATCCTGTGTGGACAGTCTTCCTGTCCTTTCACAGTCTTCCTAAATTAAGTCAAAATGATATTTCGAGAGAGTGCTAAGTAAGTCTCTTCACACTAAAAACAATCCCAAATATAGCCGCAAGCGGCAATGGCGGGCCCGAGCACCTGCGGGCCGCAACCCGTGACATGTCGGAATCCAACAAAGCACCGACGTGGTGCGTTTGTGAAATGTACATATTTGATGCGTGTGCTATTTGTTTTTGTATTTGATTTTCTGCCACATGTACTTGCTTGGCCAGGTGGGCGCGCAAGGCAAGGCAGGCCCATTGGGTGTCATCATAATATATATTAACCTGAGAAATTTCAGACCATTCATTTTAAGCAAAGAACATTTCTGGTACACTTTTTGGTTGGCCAGATGGTGGCGCTATGTTAGGCATGGAAATTACACATGTGAATATCATCACAATAATGATATCCAAATTTTTTGTAAATGTTCAGATCAATCAGTTAAGGCATTGTCCATTTTCTGGCACATTTCCTGCTTGGCCAGGTGGTGGCGCTATGCCAGGCAGGCCCATTGGGTGTCTGGATATCATCATAATCATGATATCTATTAACCTGAAAAGTTTCAGAACATTTATTCAAAGCATAGAGCATTTCTGGCACATTTCCTGCTTGGCCAGATGGTGGCGCTATGCTAGGCCTGTGAATTATGCATGTGAATATCATCACAATAATGATATCCAATATTTTATAAAGTTTCAGATCAATCACTTAAGGCATTGTCCATATCTGGCACATTTCCTGCTTGGCCAGGTGGTGGCGCTATGCCAGGCAGGCCCATTGGGTGTCTGGATATCATCATAATCATGATATCTATTAACCTGAGAAGTTTCAGACCATTCATTCAATGCACTGTGATTTATGACACATTTTCTGTGTACGTGGTGAGATATTAAAAGCATATCAACATTCCAAAATCCATTCACAATTTAACATCAGCGACATCTTGGCATAATGTTTGCCAAATTTCAAATGAATCTGACAAACCGTCTAGGAGGAGTATGTTCAAATTGATCATGTGACATCAGGATAATTGTCATTCTTTCTGTTGCCAGTTGGTGGCGCTATGCCAAACATGCATTATGGGCATGTGAATATTATCATCAACATGGTCTTTAATTACCTGTGAAATTTAAAACATTTCAAGCCATGCATGGTGAATTATGGACACATTTATTGTTTGTGTGGAACGGTATTAAAATTAACAATTTCGCCATTTTGTCAAATTACAACATATCAAAAAAAGGCTTCACAATTTAGAATCAGGAACATCTCGGCATCATGTATACCAACTTTGACATGAATCGGATCAACCATCTAGGAGGAGTACATTAAAATTGATCATGTCCACAACGCACAAATTCTCAATTACCTCACTTCCTGTGGGCGTGGCTAATGGCATGTTAATACAAAAGTTGTTTGTTTTTGGGAGTTACATACACCCCCCAAATTTGGTGTGTGTGTATCTAAAACTATATGCCAACCACAAGTCACAGTGACATAAGGGGGCGCTATGGAGTTCCTGGGCAACGCCCGGTGCCAAGCTTTTATCCTTGTCTATTCACTGTATAACTTGATGTGTGTGCCAAATTTCATGCGTTTTCACCCATGGGAAGCACCTCTTTTGGCATCATGATTCATCACATATTTCATCACATATTAGTCTGCACAAAATCCCAAATACCTCAATTCCTGTTGGGCGTGGCTAATGCATTGTACATACGAAAGTCGTTCATCTTGGGGAGATACAGACACCTACCAAATTTGGTGTGTGTAGCTGAAAGTATATGCCCACCACGGGATCATTCATCTAAGGGGGTGTAAGGGGGCGCTAGCGAGTCTCTGGGCCATGCCCGGGGCCAAGCTTTTTTACCTAGCTGCTTTGTGTGACACCTGATGTGTTTGCCAAATTTCAAGACTTTTCGATTATGTTAACCACCTCAAAATATTTGCCAACCACGGGATCAGTCACCTAAGGGGGCGCTAGCGAGTCTCTGGGCCACGCTCGGGGTCAAGCTCTTGTACCTAACTGCGATGCGTGACACCTGACATGTGTGCCAAATTTCAAGAGTTTTCGGCCATGTTAACTACCTCAAAAACAGGATAGCAAAAAAGTAGAATAACAATAATAATACTCGATAATAATAATAATAATCCTTACAAAAACAATAGGGCCTTGCGCCCTTCGGTGCTCGGGCCCTAACTAGAAAAGCATTTCCTGAAGGAAATACAGTGCATGAAAATGCAAAAAATGTGATGTAAAATATCATACAGAGTAAAAACAAACTATATTGATTGCTAGGTAGATGTGGTTTAATATAGTTGGAATGACTGAACAGTTAAATAGGTGGATAGTTTATATAGTTAAATGATTTGCTTGGTAGATAAGGTTTAATATAGTTGGAATGATTGAACGGTTAAATAGGTGGATAATTTAAATGGTTAAATTATTTAGGTAAATAATTGACAATAACTGACAGTTGGAGCGGCTCTAATGTTTGCTAGCAGTTATGCTAACTATGTTATCAAAGATAATAATGTTAACCAAGTTACTTAACTTAGCTAATGTTTTCATTTTTAGTAGTTATGCTAACTAGCACTATGTTAACCATGTGACTTAGCTAACCTAGCTAATCATTTTTAGTAGGTATGCTAACTATGCTAACTAGCATGTTAACATGTTAAGTATGCTTACCATGTTACTTAGCTAACCTAGCTAATCATTTTTAAAAGTTATGCTAACTAGCATGCTAACTATGCTAACCATGTTACTTAGCTAATCATTTTTAGCAGTTATGCTAAATAGCATGCTAACATGCTAACTATGCTAACCATGTTACTTAGCTAACTTAGCTAATCATTTTTAGCAGTTTTGCTAAAAATGCTAACTAGCATGCTAACATGCTAACTATGCTAACCATGTTACTTAGCTAACTTAGCTAATCATTTTCAGCAGTTTTGTTAACAATATTAACAATGTTAGCAATGCTAATATGCTAACCATGCTAACTAGCTAAAGTGGGTAAGAATCATAGTTGATAACAAGTAACAGTTACAATGGCTGAACAGTTAAAAAGTTCAGTAGTTTAAAGGGTTAAATTGTTTAACAGTGAAATATTGTAGTGAGGACTTTTATTTTGAAACAGTTTTCGGCAGAGGAAGCAGTTGAACAGGATGTGTAGTCTTAATAGGGCCAGTTTGTATGCTTAAAGCCTGAGACTGGCAGTTGGTCCAGGTGGCCTGAACACCTGCCATAGGATTCTAATTGCTTAACGGCTCTATTGTGATGTCATCAGCCCATGTTAAGTCTATGGGGAAATTTTGACTAGTTTTTAATTAATAGTTTAAAAAGTATGAAAGTTACAAAGCTGAAAAATACATAGCACCTACGTAACATAGTTTGAATGAAGTTTCTACGTTAAACGGTTGAAGCTGCATTAAATGCGTTAGAAGAAGAATAAGAATAAGAAGCCTAGGAAGAACAGTACAGTGCATTTTCATGCACTGTAATAAAATGCCTTGGAATAACAGTACAGTGCATTTTCATGCACTGTAATAAGAAGAAGCCTAGGAAGAACAGTACAGTGCATTTTCATGCACTGTAATAAGAATAAGAAGCCTAGGAAGAACAGTACAGTGCATTTTTAATGCACTGTAAAAAGCCTTGGAATAACAGTACAGTGCATTTTCATGCACTGTAATAAGAAGAAGCATAAGAATAAGAAGCCTAGGAAGAACAGTACAGTGCATTTTCATGCACTGTAATAAGAAGAAGCATAAGAATAAGAAGCCTAGGAAGAACAGTACAGTGCATTTTCATGCACTGTAATAATTCGGATAACAATAGAGTGCATTTTCATGCACTCTAATAAGAAGCCTAGGAAGAACAGTACAGTGCATTTTCATGCACTGTAACTAGAGAATACAATTCCAGGGAATTACGAATGCATGAAAATGAAGCTAGGACAGACAGCATAGTTTTATAAAAGTTGATAGTTTAGAAGTAGACAGTTTAAAAGTTGAATGTAGATAGTTAAAAAGTTGTTAATAGACAGATAGTTTAATGGATGTTGATACACATAGTTTCATGAATGTTGAAAGTCTAAAAATGAAATGTAGATAGTTTAAAAGTTGTTGATAGACTGATAGTTTAATGCATATTGATAGACAAATAGTTTAAAGGTTCTATATAGGTAGATAGTTGAGGATAACTGACAGTTGGAATGGCTCTAATGTTTGTTAGCAGTTATGCTAACTATGTTAACAACGTTAATTATGCTAACAAAGTTACTTAGCTAACTTAGCTCATGTTTTCTAGCAGTTTTGCAAAAAATGCTAACAATGCTAACCATATGACTTAGCTAATCATTTTAAGCGGTTATGCTAAAATGTTAATGATGTTAACAATGTTAACATGCTAACAATGCTAACCATGTTACTTAGCTTACTTAACTAATCATTTGTAGCAGCTTTGCTAAAAAAATGCTAGCATGCTAACGATACTAACATGCTAACTATGCTAACCATGTGACTCAGCTAATTTAGCTAATCATTTTTAGTAGTTATGCTAAAAAGCTAATTATGCTAACAATGTTAACAATGCTAATGATGCTAACTAGCTAGTGAGGACTTTTATTTTGAAAAAGTTGAAGGCAGAGGATGCAGTTGATGGGAGTCATAGTTGACTGACAGTTGAACAGTTGACAGTAGTTGAACAGTTAAAAAGTTGGATAGTGTGAAGGGACTTTTATTTTGAAACAGTTGTGGGCACAGGAAGCAGTTGAACAGGGTCTGTAGTCTTAATACAGCCATATTGTATGCTTAAAGACTGAGACAGCCTGAGACAGTGGCTGCAGGTGGCCTGAACACCTGGCATGGGATTCTAATTACAGTGCATGAAAATGCACTGTACTGTTCTTCCTAGGCAACAACTTCTTATTATTATTCTGCTTACCACTTTTTCCGTACGCTATTTCTCTTGAACAGTTTAACTTAGAAACTTCATTCAAACTTTGTAACGTACATGTATTTCCACGTGAGGATATGCAGTTTCCCAGTTTCCCACGAGTTATTTCCACATGAGGATATGCAGTTTCCTACCAGTTATTTCCACATGAGGATATTAAGTTTCCCAGTTTTCCACCAGTTATTTCAACATGAGGATATTAAGTTTCCCAGTTTCCCACCAGTTATTTCAACATGAGGATATTAAGTTTCCCAGTTTCCCACCAATTATTTCCACGTGAGGATATGCAGTTTCCTACCAGTTATTTCCACATGAGGATATGCAGTTTCCTACCAGTTATTTCCACATGAGGATATGCAGTTTCCCAGTTTCCCACCAGTTATTTCCACATGAGGATATGCAGTTTCCTACCAGTTATTTCAACTTGAGGATATTAAGTTTCCCAGTTTCCCGCCAGTTATTTCCACATGAGGATATTAAGTTTCCCAGTTTCCCACCAGTTATTTCAACATGAGGATATTAAGTTTCCCACCAGTTATTTCAACAAGAGGATATTAAGTTTCCCAGTTTCCCACCAGTTATTTCAACATGAGGATATTAAGTTTCCACCAGTTATTTCAACAAGAGGATATTAAGTTTCCCAGTTTGCCACGACTTATTTCCACGTGAGGATATGCAGTTTCCTACCAGTTATTTCAACATGAGGATATTAAGTTTCCCAGTTTCCCACCAATTATTTCCACGTGAGGATATGCAGTTTCCCACCAGTTATTTCCACGTGAGGATATGCAGTTTCCTACCAGTTATTTCCACATGAGGATATTAAGTTTCCCAGTTTTCCACCAGTAATTTCAACATGTGGATATTAAGTTTCCCACCAGTTATTTCAACATGAGGATATTCATTTTCCCAGTTTCCCACCAGTTATTTCCACATGAGGATATGCAGTTTCCTATCAGTTATTTCAACATGAGGATATGCAGTTTCCCAGTTTTCCACCAGTTATTTCAACATGAGGATATTAAGTTTCCCACCGGTTATTTCAACATGAGGATATTCATTTTCCCAGTTTCCCACCAGTTATTTCCACATGAGGATATGCAGTTTCCTACCAGTTATTTCCACATGAGGATATGCAGTTTCCCATTTTTCCACCAGTTATTTCAACATGAGGATATTAAGTTTCCCACCAGTTATTTCAACATGAGGATATTCATTTTCCCAGTTTCCCACCAGTTATTTCCACATGAGGATATGCAGTTTCCTACCAGTTATTTCAACATGAGGATATGCAGTTTCCCAGTTTTCCACCAGTTATTTCAACATGAGGATATTAAGTTTCCCACCGGTTATTTCAACATGAGGATATTCATTTTCCCAGTTTCCCACCAGTTATTTCCACATGAGGATATGCAGTTTCCTACCAGTTATTTCCACATGAGGATATGCAGTTTCCCATTTTTCCACCAGTTATTTCAACATGAGGATATTAGGTTTCCCACCAGTTAAATCAACATGAGGATATCAAGTTTCCCACCAGTTATTTCAACATGAGGATATTAAGTTTCCCAGTTTCCCACCAATTATTTCAACATGAGGACATTAAGTTTCCCAGTTTCCCACCAGTTATTTCCACATGAGGATATGCAGTTTTCTACTAGTTATTTCCACATGAGGATATTAAGTTTCCCAGTTTCCCACCAGTTATTTCAACATGAGGATATTAAGTTTCCCGCCAGTTATTTCCACATGAGGATATTAAGTTTCCCAGTTTCCCACCAGTTATTTCAACATGAGGATATTAAGTTTCCCAACAGTTATTTCTACATGAGGATATTAAGTTTCCCAGTTTCCCACCAGTTATTTCCACATGAGGATATGCAGTTTCCCACCAGTTATTTCCACATGAGGATATGCAGTTTCCCACCAGTTATTTCTACATGAGGATATTAAGTTTCCCAGTTTTCCACCATTTATTTCAACATGAGGATATTAAGTTTCCCAGTTTCCCACCAGTTATTTCCACATGAGGATATGCAGTTTCCCACCAGTTATTTCTACATGAGGATATTAAGTTTCCCATTTCCCACCAGTTATTTCAACATGATGATATGCAGTTTCCCACCAGTTATTTCAACTTGAGGATATTAAGTTTCCCAGTTTCCCACCAGTTATTTCCACGTGAGGATATGCAGTTTCCTACCAGTTATTTCCACATGAGGACATGCAGTTTCCCACCAGTTATTTCCAAATGAGGATATTAAGTTTCCCAGTTTCCCACCAGTTATTTCAACATGAGGATATTAAATTTCCAAGTTTCCCACCAGTTATTTCCACGTGAGGATATGCAGTTTCCTGCCAGTTATTTCCACATGAGGATATTAAGTTTCCCAGTTTCCCACCAGTTATTTCCACATGAGGATATGCAGTTTCCCACCAGTTATTTCCAAATGAGGATATTAAGTTTCCCAGTTTCCCACCAGTTATTTCAACATGAGGATATTAAGTTTCCCAGTTTCCCACCAGTTATTTCCACATGAGGATATGCAGTTTCCCACCAGTTATTTCTACATGAGGATATTAAGTTTCCCAGTTTCCCACCAGTTATTTCAACATGAGAATATTAAGTTTCCTAGTTTCCCACCAGTTATTTCCATGTGAGGATATGCAGTTTCCCGCCAGTTATTTCCACATGAGGATATGCAGTTTTCCAGTTTCCCACCAGTTATTTCCACATGAGGATATGCAGTTTCCTACCAGTTATTTCCACATGAGGATATTAAGTTTCCCAGTTTCCCACCAGTTATTTCAACATGAGGATATTAAGTTTCCCGCCAGTTATTTCCACATGAGGATATTAAGTTTCCCAGTTTCCCACCAGTTATTTCCACCTGAGGATATGCAGTTTCCTACCAGTTATTTCCACATGAGGATATTAAGTTTCCCAGTTTCTCACCAGTTA
Organism: Alosa sapidissima; assembly: GCF_018492685.1. Lineage (NCBI taxonomy): Eukaryota > Metazoa > Chordata > Actinopteri > Clupeiformes > Clupeidae > Alosa > Alosa sapidissima. The sequence goes on along the minus strand of NC_055959.1, from coordinate 834,351 downwards.
TTTCAACATGAGAATATTAAGTTTACCGCCAGTTATTTCCATATGAGGATATGCAGTTTCCCACCAGTTATTTCCACATGAGGATATGCAGTTTCCTACCAGTTATTTCCACATGAGGATATGCAGTTTCCTACCAGTTATTTCCACATGAGGATATTAATTTTCCCAGTTTCCCACCAGTTATTTCAACATGAGAATATTAAGTTTCCTAGTTTCCCACCAGTTATTTCCATGTGAGGATATGCAGTTTCCCGCCAGTTATTTCCACATGAGGATATGCAGTTTCCCAGTTTCCCACCAGTTATTTCCACATGAGTATATGCAGTTTCCTACCAGTTATTTCCACATGATGATATTAAGTTTCCCAGTTTCCCACCAGTTATTTCTACATGAGGATATTAAGTTTCCCGCCAGTTATTTCCACATGAGGATATTCATTTTCCCAGTTTCCCACCAGTTATTTCCACATGAGGATATGCAGTTTCCTACCAGTTATTTCCACATGAGGATATGCAGTTTCCCATTTTTCCACCAGTTATTTCAACATGAGGATATTAAGTTTCCCACCAGTTATTTCAACATGAGGATATTCATTTTCCCAGTTTCCCACCAGTTATTTCCACATGAGGATATGCAGTTTCCTACCAGTTATTTCAACATGAGGATATGCAGTTTCCCCATTTTTCCACCAGTTATTTCAACATGAGGATATTAGGTTTCCCACCAGTTATTTCAACATGAGGATATCAAGTTTCCCACCAGTTATTTCAACATGAGGATATTAAGTTTCCCAGTTTCCCACCAATTATTTCAACATGAGGACATTAAGTTTCCCAGTTTCCCACCAGTTATTTCCACATGAGGATATGCAGTTTCCTACTAGTTATTTCCACATGAGGATATTAAGTTTCCCAGTTTCCCACCAGTTATTTCAACATGAGGATATTAAGTTTCCCAACAGTTATTTCTACATGAGGATATTAAGTTTCCCAGTTTCCCACCAGTTATTTCCACATGAGGATATGCAGTTTCCCACCAGTTATTTCCACATGAGGATATGCAGTTTCCCACCAGTTATTTCTACATGAGGATATTAAGTTTCCCAGTTTTCCACCATTTATTTCAACATGAGGATATTAAGTTTCCCAGTTTCCCACCAGTTATTTCCACATGAGGATATGCAGTTTCCCACCAGTTATTTCTACATGAGGATATTAAGTTTCCAAGTTTCCCACCAGTTATTTCCACGTGAGGATATGCAGTTTCCTAGTTTCCCACCAGTTATTTCAACATGAGGATATTAAGTTTCCCAGTTTCCCACCAGTTATTTCCACGTGAGGATATGCAGTTTCCTACCAGTTATTTCCACATGAGGATATTCATTTTCCCAGTTTCCCACCAGTTATTTCAACATGAGAATATTAAGTTTCCTAGTTTCCCACCAGTTATTTCCATGTGAGGATATGCAGTTTCCCGCCAGTTATTTCCACATGAGGATATGCAGTTTCCCAGTTTCCCACCAGTTATTTCCACATGAGTATATGCAGTTTCCTACCAGTTATTTCCACATGATGATATTAAGTTTCCCAGTTTCCCACCAGTTATTTCAACATGAGGATATTAAGTTTCCCGCCAGTTATTTCCACATGAGGATATTAAGTTTCCCAGTTTCCCACCAGTTATTTCGACGTGAGGATATGCAGTTTCCCAGTTTCCCACCAGTTATTTCCACATGAGGATATGCAGTTTCCTACCAGTTATTTCCTCATGAGGATATTAAGTTTCCCAGTTTCCCACCAGTTATTTCCACGTGAGGATATGCAGTTTCCTAGTTTCCCACCAGTTATTTCAACATGAGGATATTAAGTTTCCCAGTTTCCCACCAGTTATTTCCACGTGAGGATATGCAGTTTCCTACCAGTTATTTCCACATGAGGATATGCAGTTTCCCAGTTTCCCACCAGTTATTTCCACATGAGGATATGCAGTTTTCCACCAGTAATTTCAACATGAGGATATGCAGTTTCCCACCAGGTATTTCTACATGAGGATATTAAGTTTCCCAGTTTCCCACCAATTATTTCAACATGAGGATATGCAGTTTCCCAGTTTCCCACCAGTTATTTCAACATGAGGATATTAAGTTATCCAGTTTCCCACTAGTTATTTCCACGTTAGGATATGCAGTTTCCTACCAGTTATTTCCACATAAGGATATGCAGTTTCCCAGTTTCCCACCAGTTATTTCCACATGAGGACATGCAGTTTCCCACCAGTTGTTTCCACATGAGGATATGCAGTTTCCCACCAGTTATTTCCAAATGAGGATATTAAGTTTCCCAGTTTCCCACCAGTTATTTCAACATGAGGATATTAAGTTTCCCAGTTTCCCACCAGTTATTTCCACATGAGGATATGCAGTTTCCCACCAGTTATTTCCAAATGAGGATATTAAGTTTCCCAGTTTCCCATCAGTTATTTCCACATGAGGATATGCAGTTTCCCACCAGTTATTTCTACATGAGGATATTAAGTTTCCCAGTTTCCCATCAGTTATTTCCACATGAGGATATGCAGTTTCCCACCAGTTATTTCTACATGAGGATATTAAGTTTCCCAGTTTTCCACCAGTTATTTCAACATGAGGATATTAAGTTTCCCAGTTTCCCGCCAGTTATTTCCACATGAGGATATTAAGTTTCCCAGTTTCCCACCAGTTATTTCAACATGAAGATATTAAGTTTCCCAGTTTCCCACCAGTTATTTCCACGTGAGGATATGCAGTTTCCTACCAGTTATTTCCACATGATGATATTAAGTTTCCCAGTTTCCCACCAGTTATTTCAACATGAGGATATTAAGTTTCCCAGTTTTCCACCACTAATTTCAACATGAGGATATGCAGTTTCCCACCAGTTATTTCTACATGAGGATATTAAGTTTCCCGCCAGTTATTTCCACATGAGGATATTAAGTTTCCCAGTTTTCGACCAGTAATTTCAACATGAGGATATGCAGTTTCCCACCAGTTATTTCTACATGAGGATATTAAGTTTCCCAGTTTCCCACCAGTTATTTCCACATGAGGATATGCAGTTTCCTACCAGTTATTTCCACATGAGGATATGCAGTTTCCTAGTTTCCCACCAGTTATTTCAACATGAGGATATTAAGTTTCCCAGTTTCCCACCAGTTATTTCCACGTGAGGATATGCAGTTTCCTACCAGTTATTTCCACATGAGGATATGCAGTTTCCCACCAGTTATTTCCACATGAGGATATGCAGTTTCCCACCAGTTATTTCTACATGAGGATATTAAGTTTCCCAGTTTTCCACCAGTAATTTCAACATGAGGATATGCAGTTTCCCACCAGTTATTTCTACATGAGGATATTAAGTTTCCCAGTTTCCCACCAGTTATTTCAACATGAGGATATGCAGTTTCCCAGTTTCCCACCAGTTATTTCAACATGAGGATATTAAGTTTCCGAGTTTCCCACCAGTTATTTCCACGTTAGGATATGCAGTTTCCTACCAGTTATTTCCACATGAGGATATGCAGTTTCCCAGTTTCCCACCAGTTATTTCCACATGAGGACATGCAGTTTCCCACCAGTTATTTCCACGTGAGGATATGCAGTTTCCTACCAGTTATTTCCACATGAGGATATTAAGTTTCCCAGTTTCCCACCAGTTATTTCCACATGAGGATATGCAGTTTCCCACCAGTTATTTCTACATGAGGATATTAAGTTTCCCAGTTTTCCACCAGTTATTTCCAAATGAGGATATTAAGTTTCCCAGTTTCCCACCAGTTATTTCAACATGAGGATATTAAGTTTCCCAGTTTCCCACCAGTTATTTCCACATGAGTATATGCAGTTTCCTACCAGTTATTTCCACATGAGGATGTTAAGTTTCCCAGTTTCCCACCAGTTATTTCAACATGAGGATATTAAGTTTCCCGCCAGTTATTTCCACATGAGGATGTTAAGTTTCCCAGTTTCCCACCAGTTATTTCGACGTGAGGATATGTAGTTTCCCAGTTTCCCACCAGTTATTTCCACATGAGAATATTAAGTTTACCGCCAGTTATTTCCATATGAGGATATGCAGTTTCCCACCAGTTATTTCCACATGAGGATATGCAGTTTCCTACCAGTTATTTCCACATGAGGATATTAATTTTCCCAGTTTCCCACCAGTTATTTCAACATGAGAATATTAAGTTTCCTAGTTTCCCACCAGTTATTTCCATGTGAGGATATGCAGTTTCCCGCCAGTTATTTCCACATGAGGATATGCAGTTTCCCAGTTTCCCACCAGTTATTTCCACATGAGTATATGCAGTTTCCTACCAGTTATTTCCACATGATGATATTAAGTTTCCCAGTTTCCCACCAGTTATTTCAACATGAGGATATTAAGTTTCCCGCCAGTTATTTCCACATGAGGATATTAAGTTTCCCAGTTTCCCACCAGTTATTTCGACGTGAGGATATGCAGTTTCCCAGTTTCCCACCAGTTATTTCCACATGAGGATATGCAGTTTCCTACCAGTTATTTCCTCATGAGGATATTAAGTTTCCCAGTTTCCCACCAGTTATTTCCACGTGAGGATATGCAGTTTCCTAGTTTCCCACCAGTTATTTCAACATGAGGATATTAAGTTTCCCAGTTTCCCACCAGTTATTTCCACGTGAGGATATGCAGTTTCCTACCAGTTATTTCCACATGAGGATATGCAGTTTCCCAGTTTCCCACCAGTTATTTCCACATGAGGATATGCAGTTTTCCACCAGTAATTTCAACATGAGGATATGCAGTTTCCCACCAGTTATTTCTACATGAGGATATTAAGTTTCCCAGTTTCCCACCAGTTATTTCAACATGAGGATATGCAGTTTCCCAGTTTCCAACCAGTTATTTCAACATGAGGATATTAACTTATCCAGTTTCCCACTAGTTATTTCCACGTTAGGATATGCAGTTTCCTACCAGTTATTTCCACATGAGGATATGCAGTTTCCCAGTTTCCCACCAGTTATTTCCACATGAGGACATGCAGTTTCCCACCAGTTATTTCCACATGAGGATATGCAGTTTCCCACCAGTTATTTCCAAATGAGGATATTAAGTTTCCCAGTTTCCCACCAGTTATTTCAACATGAGGATATGCAGTTTCCCACCAGTTATTTCCAAATGAGGATATTAAGTTTCCCAGTTTCCCACCAGTTATTTCCACATGAGGATATGCAGTTTCCTACCAGTTATTTCCACATGAGGATATGCAGTTTCCCCATTTTTCCACCAGTTATTTCAACATGAGGATATTAGGTTTCCCACCAGTTATTTCAACATGAGGATATCAAGTTTCCCACCAGTTATTTCAACATGAGGATATTAAGTTTCCCAGTTTCCCACCAGTTATTTCCACGTGAGGATATGCAGTTTCCCAGTTTCCCACCAGTTATTTCAACATGAGGATATTAAGTTTCCCAGTTTCCCACCAGTTATTTCCACATGAGGATATGCAGTTTCCTACTAGTTATTTCCACATGAGGATATTAAGTTTCCCAGTTTCCCACCAGTTATTTCAACATGAGGATATTAAGTTTCCCGCCAGTTATTTCCACATGAGGATATTAAGTTTCCCAGTTTCCCACCAGTTATTTCAACATGAGGATATTAAGTTTCCCAACAGTTATTTCTACATGAGGATATTAAGTTTCCCAGTTTCCCACCAGTTATTTCCACATGAGGATATGCAGTTTCCCACCAGTTATTTCCACATGAGGATATGCAGTTTCCCACCAGTTATTTCTACATGAGGATATTAAGTTTCCCAGTTTTCCACCATTTATTTCAACATGAGGATATTAAGTTTCCCAGTTTCCCACCAGTTATTTCCACATGAGGATATGCAGTTTCCCACCAGTTATTTCAACATGAGGATATTAAGTTTCCCAGTTTCCCACCAGTTATTTCCACGTGAGGATATGCAGTTTCCTACCAGTTATTTCCACATGAGGATATTCATTTTCCCAGTTTCCCACCAGTTATTTCAACATGAGAATATTAAGTTTCCTAGTTTCCCACCAGTTATTTCCATGTGAGGATATGCAGTTTCCCGCCAGTTATTTCCACATGAGGATATGCAGTTTCCCAGTTTCCCACCAGTTATTTCCACGTGAGTATATGCAGTTTCCTACCAGTTATTTCCACATGATGATATTAAGTTTCCCAGTTTCCCACCAGTTATTTCAACATGAGGATATTAAGTTTCCCGCCAGTTATTTCCACATGAGGATATTAAGTTTCCCAGTTTCCCACCAGTTATTTCGACGTGAGGATATGCAGTTTCCCAGTTTCCCACCAGTTATTTCCACGTGAGGATATGCAGTTTCCTACCAGTTATTTCCACATGAGGATATGCAGTTTCCCAGTTCCCAACCAGTTATTTCCACATGAGGATATGCAGTTTCCCACCAGTTATTTCCACATGAGGATATGCAGTTTCCCACCAGTTATTTCTACATGAGGATATTAAGTTTCCCAGTTTTCCACCAGTAATTTCAACATGAGGATATGCAGTTTCCCACCAGTTATTTCTACATGAGGATATTAAGTTTCCCAGTTTCCCACCAGTTATTTCAACATGAGGATATGCAGTTTCCCAGTTTCCCACCAGTTATTTCAACATGAGGATATTAAGTTTCCGAGTTTCCCACCAGTTATTTCCACGTTAAGATATGCAGTTTCCTACCAGTTATTTCCACATGAGGATATGCAGTTTCCCAGTTTCCCAACAGTTATTTCCACATGAGGACATGCAGTTTCCCACCAGTTATTTCCACGTGAGGATATGCAGTTTCCTACCAGTTATTTCCACATGAGGATATTAAGTTTCCCAGTTTCCCACCAGTTATTTCCACATGAGGATATGCAGTTTCCTACCAGTTATTTCCACATGAGGATATTAAGTTTCCCAGTTTCCCACCAGTTATTTCCACATGAGGATATGCAGTTTCCCACCAGTTATTTCTACATGAGGATATTAAGTTTCCCAGTCTTCCACCAGTTATTTCCAAATGAGGATATTAAGTTTCCCAGTTTCCCACCAGTTATTTCAACATGAGGATATTAAATTTCCCAGTTTCCCACCAGTTATTTCCACATGAGTATATGCAGTTTCCTACCAGTTATTTCCACATGAGGATGTTAAGTTTCCCAGTTTCCCACCAGTTATTTCAACATGAGGATTTTAAGTTTCCCGCCAGTTATTTCCACATGAGGATGTTAAGTTTCCCAGTTTCCCACCAGTTATTTCGACGTGAGGATATGTAGTTTCCCAGTTTCCCACCAGTTATTTCCACATGAGAATATTAAGTTTACCGCCAGTTATTTCCATATGAGGATATGCAGTTTCCCACCAGTTATTTCCACATGAGGATTTGCAGTTTCCTACCAGTTATTTCCACATGAGGATATTAATTTTCCCAGTTTCCCACCAGTTATTTCAACATGAGAATATTAAGTTTCCTAGTTTCCCACCAGTTATTTCCATGTGAGGATATGCAGTTTCCCGCCAGTTATTTCCACATGAGGATATGCAGTTTCCCAGTTTCCCACCAGTTATTTCCACATGAGTATATGCAGTTTCCTACCAGTTATTTCCACATGATGATATTAAGTTTCCCAGTTTCCCACCAGTTATTTCAACATGAGGATATTAAGTTTCCCGCCAGTTATTTCCACATGAGGATATTAAGTTTCCCAGTTTCCCACCAGTTATTTCGACATGAGGATATGCAGTTTCCCAGTTTCCCACCAGTTATTTCCACATGAGGATATGCAGTTTCCTACCAGTTATTTCCTCATGAGGATATTAAGTTTCCCAGTTTCCCACCAGTTATTTCCACGTGAGGATATGCAGTTTCCTAGTTTCCCACCAGTTATTTCAACATGAGGATATTAAGTTTCCCAGTTTCCCACCAGTTATTTCCACGTTAGGATATGCAGTTTCCTACCAGTTATTTCCACATGAGGATATGCAGTTTCCCAGTTTCCCACCAGTTATTTCCACATGAGGACATGCAGTTTCCCACCAGTTATTTCCACATGAGGATATGCAGTTTCCCACCAGTTATTTCCAAATGAGGATATTAAGTTTCCCAGTTTCCCACCAGTTATTTCAACATGAGGATATGCAGTTTCCCACCAGTTATTTCCAAATGAGGATATTAAGTTTCCCAGTTTCCCACCAGTTATTTCAACATGAGGATATTAAGTTTCCCAGTTTCCCACCAGTTATTTCCACATGAGGATATGCAGTTTCCCACCAGTTATTTCCAAATGAGGATATTAAGTTTCCCAGTTTCCCATCAGTTATTTCCACATGAGGATATGCAGTTTCCCACCAGTTATTTCTACATGAGGATATTAAGTTTCCCAGTTTCCCATCAGTTATTTCCACATGAGGATATTAAGTTTCCCACCGGTTATTTCAACATGAGGATATTCATTTTCCCAGTTTCCCACCAGTTATTTCCACATGAGGATATGCAGTTTCCCACCAGTTATTTCCAAATGAGGATATTAAGTTTCCCAGTTTCCCATCAGTTATTTCCACATGAGGATATGCAGTTTCCCACCAGTTATTTCTACATGAGGATATTAAGTTTCCCAGTTTCCCATCAGTTATTTCCACATGAGGATATTAAGTTTCCCACCGGTTATTTCAACATGAGGATATTCATTTTCCCAGTTTCCCACCAGTTATTTCCACATGAGGATATGCAGTTTCCTACCAGTTATTTCCACATGAGGATATGCAGTTTCCCCATTTTTCCACCAGTTATTTCAACATGAGGATATTAGGTTTCCCACCAGTTATTTCAACATGAGGATATCAAGTTTCCCACCAGTTATTTCAACATGAGGATATTAAGTTTCCCAGTTTCCCACCAGTTATTTCCACGTGAGGATATGCAGTTTCCCAGTTTCCCACCAGTTATTTCAACATGAGGATATTAAGTTTCCCAGTTTCCCACCAATTATTTCAACATGAGGACATTAAGTTTCCCAGTTTCCCACCAGTTATTTCCACATGAGGATATGCAGTTTCCTACTAGTTATTTCCACATGAGGATATTAAGTTTCCCAGTTTCCCACCAGTTATTTCAACATGAGGATATTAAGTTTCCCAACAGTTATTTCTACATGAGGATATTAAGTTTCCCAGTTTCCCACCAGTTACTTCCACATGAGGATATGCAGTTTCCCACCAGTTATTTCCACATGAGGATATGCAGTTTCCCACCAGTTATTTCTACATGAGGATATTAAGTTTCCCAGTTTTCCACCATTTATTTCAACATGAGGATATTAAGTTTCCCAGTTTCCCACCAGTTATTTCCACATGAGGATATGCAGTTTCCCACCAGTTATTTCTACATGAGGATATTAAGTTTCCAAGTTTCCCACCAGTTATTTCCACGTGAGGATATGCAGTTTCCTAGTTTCCCACCAGTTATTTCAACATGAGGATATTAAGTTTCCCAGTTTCCCACCAGTTATTTCCACGTGAGGATATGCAGTTTCCTACCAGTTATTTCCACATGAGGATATTCATTTTCTCAGTTTCCCACCAGTTATTTCAACATGAGAATATTAAGTTTCCTAGTTTCCCACCAGTTATTTCCATGTGAGGATATGCAGTTTCCCGCCAGTTATTTCCACATGAGGATATGCAGTTTCCTACCAGTTATTTCCACATGAGGATGTTAAGTTTCCCAGTTTCCCACCAGTTATTTCAACATGAGGATTTTAAGTTTCCCGCCAGTTATTTCCACATGAGGATGTTAAGTTTCCCAGTTTCCCACCAGTTATTTCGACGTGAGGATATGTAGTTTCCCAGTTTCCCACCAGTTATTTCCACATGAGAATATTAAGTTTACCGCCAGTTATTTCCATATGAGGATATGCAGTTTCCCACCAGTTATTTCCACATGAGGATATGCAGTTTCCTACCAGTTATTTCCACATGAGAATATTAATTTTCCCAGTTTCCCACCAGTTATTTCAACATGAGAATATTAAGTTTCCTAGTTTCCCACCAGTTATTTCCATGTGAGGATATGCAGTTTCCCGCCAGTTATTTCCACATGAGGATATGCAGTTTCCCAGTTTCCCACCAGTTATTTCCACATGAGTATATGCAGTTTCCTACCAGTTATTTCCACATGATGATATTAAGTTTCCCAGTTTCCCACCAGTTATTTCAACATGAGGATATTAAGTTTCCCGCCAGTTATTTCCACATGAGGATATGCAGTTTCCCAGTTTCCCACCAGTTATTTCCACATGAGGATATGCAGTTTCCTACCAGTTATTTCCTCATGAGGATATTAAGTTTCCCAGTTTCCCACCAGTTATTTCCACGTGAGGATATGCAGTTTCCTAGTTTCCCACCAGTTATTTCAACATGAGGATATTAAGTTTCCCGCCAGTTATTTCCACATGAGGATATGCAGTTTCCCAGTTTCCCACCAGTTATTTCCACATGAGGATATGCAGTTTCCTACCAGTTATTTCCTCATGAGGATATTAAGTTTCCCAGTTTCCCACCAGTTATTTCGACATGAGGATATGCAGTTTCCCAGTTTCCCACCAGTTATTTCCACATGAGGATATGCAGTTTCCTACCAGTTATTTCCTCATGAGGATATTAAGTTTCCCAGTTTCCCACCAGTTATTTCCACGTGAGGATATGCAGTTTCCTAGTTTCCCACCAGTTATTTCAACATGAGGATATTAAGTTTCCCAGTTTCCCACCAGTTATTTCCACGTTAGGATATGCAGTTTCCTACCAGTTATTTCCACATGAGGATATGCAGTTTCCCAGTTTCCCACCAGTTATTTCCACATGAGGACATGCAGTTTCCCACCAGTTATTTCCACATGAGGATATGCAGTTTCCCACCAGTTATTTCCAAATGAGGATATTAAGTTTCCCAGTTTCCCACCAGTTATTTCAACATGAGGATATGCAGTTTCCCACCAGTTATTTCCAAATGAGGATATTAAGTTTCCCAGTTTCCCACCAGTTATTTCAACATGAGGATATTAAGTTTCCCAGTTTCCCACCAGTTATTTCCACATGAGGATATGCAGTTTCCCACCAGTTATTTCCAAATGAGGATATTAAGTTTCCCAGTTTCCCATCAGTTATTTCCACATGAGGATATGCAGTTTCCCACCAGTTATTTCTACATGAGGATATTAAGTTTCCCAGTTTCCCATCAGTTATTTCCACATGAGGATATTAAGTTTCCCACCGGTTATTTCAACATGAGGATATTCATTTTCCCAGTTTCCCACCAGTTATTTCCACATGAGGATATGCAGTTTCCCACCAGTTATTTCCAAATGAGGATATTAAGTTTGCCAGTTTCCCATCAGTTATTTCCACATGAGGATATGCAGTTTCCCACCAGTTATTTCTACATGAGGATATTAAGTTTCCCAGTTTCCCATCAGTTATTTCCACATGAGGATATTAAGTTTCCCACCGGTTATTTCAACATGAGGATATTCATTTTCCCAGTTTCCCACCAGTTATTTCCACATGAGGATATGCAGTTTCCTACCAGTTATTTCCACATGAGGATATGCAGTTTCCCCATTTTTCCACCAGTTATTTCAACATGAGGATATTAGGTTTCCCACCAGTTATTTCAACATGAGGATATCAAGTTTCCCACCAGTTATTTCAACATGAGGATATTAAGTTTCCCAGTTTCCCACCAGTTATTTCCACGTGAGGATATGCAGTTTCCCAGTTTCCCACCAGTTATTTCAACATGAGGATATTAAGTTTCCCAGTTTCCCACCAATTATTTCAACATGAGGACATTAAGTTTCCCAGTTTCCCACCAGTTATTTCCACATGAGGATATGCAGTTTCCTACTAGTTATTTCCACATGAGGATATTAAGTTTCCCAGTTTCCCACCAGTTATTTCAACATGAGGATATTAAGTTTCCCAACAGTTATTTCTACATGAGGATATTAAGTTTCCCAGTTTCCCACCAGTTATTTCCACATGAGGATATGCAGTTTCCCACCAGTTATTTCCACATGAGGATATGCAGTTTCCCACCAGTTATTTCTACATGAGGATATTAAGTTTCCCAGTTTTCCACCATTTATTTCAACATGAGGATATAAAGTTTCCCAGTTTCCCACCAGTTATTTCCACATGAGGATATGCAGTTTCCCACCAGTTATTTCTACATGAGGATATTAAGTTTCCAAGTTTCCCACCAGTTATTTCCACGTGAGGATATGCAGTTTCCTAGTTTCCCACCAGTTATTTCAACATGAGGATATTAAGTTTCCCAGTTTCCCACCAGTTATTTCCACGTGAGGATATGCAGTTTCCTACCAGTTATTTCCACATGAGGATATTCATTTTCCCAGTTTCCCACCAGTTATTTCAACATGAGAATATTAAGTTTCCTAGTTTCCCACCAGTTATTTCCATGTGAGGATATGCAGTTTCCTAGTTTCCCACCAGTTATTTCAACATGAGGATATTAAGTTTCCCGCCAGTTATTTCCACATGAGGATATTAAGTTTCCCAGTTTCCCACCAGTTATTTCGACGTGAGGATATGCAGTTTCCCAGTTTCCCACCAGTTATTTCCACATGAGGATATGCAGTTTCCTACCAGTTATTTCCTCATGAGGATATTAAGTTTCCCAGTTTCCCACCAGTTATTTCCACGTGAGGATATGCAGTTTCCTAGTTTCCCACCAGTTATTTCAACATGAGGATATTAAGTTTCCCAGTTTCCCACCAGTTATTTCCACGTGAGGATATGCAGTTTCCTACCAGTTATTTCCACATGAGGATATGCAGTTTCCCAGTTTCCCACCAGTTATTTCCACATGAGGATATGCAGTTTTCCACCAGTAATTTCAACATGAGGATATGCAGTTTCCCACCAGGTATTTCTACATGAGGATATTAAGTTTCCCAGTTTCCCACCAATTATTTCAACATGAGGATATGCAGTTTCCCAGTTTCCCACCAGTTATTTCAACATGAGGATATTAAGTTATCCAGTTTCCCACTAGTTATTTCCACGTTAGGATATGCAGTTTCCTACCAGTTATTTCCACATGAGGATATGCAGTTTCCCAGTTTCCCACCAGTTATTTCCACATGAGGACATGCAGTTTCCCACCAGTTATTTCCACATGAGGATATGCAGTTTCCCACCAGTTATTTCCAAATGAGTATATTAAGTTTCCCAGTTTCCCACCAGTTATTTCAACATGAGGATATTAAGTTTCCCAGTTTCCCACCAGTTATTTCCACATGAGGATATGCAGTTTCCCACCAGTTATTTCCAAATGAGGATATTAAGTTTCCCAGTTTCCCATCAGTTATTTCCACATGAGGATATGCAGTTTCCCACCAGTTATTTCTACATGAGGATATTAAGTTTCCCAGTTTCCCATCAGTTATTTCCACATGAGGATATGCAGTTTCCCACCAGTTATTTCTACATGAGGATATTAAGTTTCCCAGTTTTCCACCAGTTATTTCAACATGAGGATATTAAGTTTCCCAGTTTCCCACCAGTTATTTCCACGTGAGGATATTAAGTTTCCCGCCAGTTATTTCCACATGAGGATATTAAGTTTCCCAGTTTCCCACCAGTTATTTCAACATGAAGATATTAAGTTTCCCAGTTTCCCACCAGTTATTTCCACGTGAGGATATGCAGTTTCCTACCAGTTATTTCCACATGATGATATTAAGTTTCCCAGTTTCCCACCAGTTATTTCAACATGAGGATATTAAGTTTCCCAGTTTTCCACCAGTAATTTCAACATGAGGATATGCAGTTTCCCACCAGTTATTTCTACATGAGGATATTAAGTTTCCCGCCAGTTATTTCCACATGAGGATATTAAGTTTCCCAGTTTCCCACCAGTTATTTCCACATGAGGATATGCAGTTTCCTACCAGTTATTTCCACATGAGGATATGCAGTTTCCTAGTTTCCCACCAGTTATTTCAACATGAGGATATTAAGTTTCCCAGTTTCCCACCAGTTATTTCCACGTGAGGATATGCAGTTTCCTACCAGTTATTTCCACATGAGGATATGCAGTTTCCCAGTTTCCCACCAGTTATTTCCACATGAGGATATGCAGTTTCCCACCAGTTATTTCCACATGAGGATATGCAGTTTCCCACCAGTTATTTCTACATGAGGATATTAAGTTTCCCAGTTTTCCACCAGTAATTTCAACATGAGGATATGCAGTTTCCCACCAGTTATTTCTACATGAGGATATTAAGTTTCCCAGTTTCCCACCAGTTATTTCAACATGAGGATATGCAGTTTCCCAGTTTCCCACCAGTTATTTCAACATGAGGATATTAAGTTTCCCAGTTTCCCACCAGTTATTTCCACGTTAGGATATGCAGTTTCCTACCAGTTATTTCCACATGAGGATATGCAGTTTCCCAGTTTCCCACCAGTTATTTCCACATGAGGACATGCAGTTTCCCACCAGTTATTTCCACATGAGGATATGCAGTTTCCCACCAGTTATTTCCAAATGAGGATATTAAGTTTCCCAGTTTCCCACCAGTTATTTCAACATGAGGATATTAAGTTTCCCAGTTTCCCACCAGTTATTTCAACATGAGGATATTAAGTTTCCCAGTTTCCCACCAGTTATTTCCACATGAGTATATGCAGTTTCCTACCAGTTATTTCCACATGAGGATATTAAGTTTCCCAGTTTCCCACCAGTTATTTCGACGTGAGGATATGCAGTTTCCCAGTTTCCCACCAGTTATTTCCACGTGAGGATATGCAGTTTCCTACCAGTTATTTCCACATGAGGATATGCAGTTTCCCAGTTCCCAACCAGTTATTTCCACATGAGGATATGCAGTTTCCCACCAGTTATTTCCACATGAGGATATGCAGTTTCCCACCAGTTATTTCTACATGAGGATATTAAGTTTCCCAGTTTTCCACCAGTAATTTCAACATGAGGATATGCAGTTTCCCACCAGTTATTTCTACATGAGGATATTAAGTTTCCCAGTTTCCCACCAGTTATTTCAACATGAGGATATGCAGTTTCCCAGTTTCCCACCAGTTATTTCAACATGAGGATATTAAGTTTCCGAGATTCCCACCAGTTATTTCCACGTTAGGATATGCAGTTTCCTACCAGTTATTTCCACATGAGGATATGCAGTTTCCCAGTTTCCCACCAGTTATTTCCACATGAGGACATGCAGTTTCCCACCAGTTATTTCCACGTGAGGATATGCAGTTTCCTACCAGTTATTTCCACATGAGGATATTAAGTTTCCCAGTTTCCCACCAGTTATTTCCACATGAGGATATGCAGTTTCCCACCAGTTATTTCTACATGAGGATATTAAGTTTCCCAGTTTTCCACCAGTTATTTCCAAATGAGGATATTAAGTTTCCCAGTTTCCCACCAGTTATTTCAACATGAGGATATTAAGTTTCCCAGTTTCCCACCAGTTATTTCCACATGAGTATATGCAGTTTCCTACCAGTTATTTCCACATGAGGATGTTAAGTTTCCCAGTTTCCCACCAGTTATTTCGACGTGAGGATATGTAGTTTCCCAGTTTCCCACCAGTTATTTCCACATGAGAATATTAAGTTTACCGCCAGTTATTTCCATATGAGGATATGCAGTTTCCCACCAGTTATTTTCACATGAGGATATGCAGTTTCCTACCAGTTATTTCCACATGAGGATATTAATTTTCCCAGTTTCCCACCAGTTATTTCAACATGAGAATATTAAGTTTCCTAGTTTCCCACCAGTTATTTCCATGTGAGGATATGCAGTTTCCCGCCAGTTATTTCCACATGAGGATATGCAGTTTCCCAGTTTCCCACCAGTTATTTCCACATGAGTATATGCAGTTTCCTACCAGTTATTTCCACATGATGATATTAAGTTTCCCAGTTTCCCACCAGTTATTTCCACATGAGGATATGCAGTTTTCCACCAGTAATTTCAACATGAGGATATGCAGTTTCCCACCAGTTATTTCTACATGAGGATATTAAGTTTCCCAGTTTCCCACCAGTTATTTCAACATTAGGATATGCAGTTTCCCAGTTTCCCACCAGTTATTTCAACATGAGGATATTTAGTTATCCAGTTTCCCACTAGTTATTTCCACGTTAGGATATGCAGTTTCCTACCAGTTATTTCCACATGAGGATATGCAGTTTCCCAGTTTCCCACCAGTTATTTCCACATGAGGACATGCAGTTTCCCACCAGTTATTTCCACATGAGGATATGCAGTTTCCCACCAGTTATTTCCAAATCAGGATATTAAGTTTCCCAGTTTCCCACCAGTTATTTCAACATGAGGATATGCAGTTTCCCACCAGTTATTTCCAAATGAGGATATTAAGTTTCCCAGTTTCCCACCAGTTATTTCAACATGAGGATATTAAGTTTCCCAGTTTCCCACCAGTTATTTCCACATGAGGATATGCAGTTTCCCACCAGTTATTTCCAAATGAGGATATTAAGTTTCCCAGTTTCCCATCAGTTATTTCCACATGAGGATATGCAGTTTCCCACCAGTTATTTCTACATGAGGATATTAAGTTTCCCAGTTTCCCATCAGTTATTTCCACATGAGGATATGCAGTTTCCCACCAGTTATTTCTACATGAGGATATTAAGTTTCCCAGTTTTCCACCAGTTATTTCCACATGAGGATATGCAGTTTCCTACCAGTTATTTCCACATGAGGATATGCAGTTTCCTAGTTTCCCACCAGTTATTTCAACATGAGGATATTAAGTTTCCCAGTTTTCCACCAGTTATTTCCACGTGAGGATATGCAGTTTCCTACCAGTTATTTCCACATGAGGATATTAAGTTTCCCAGTTTCCCACCAGTTATTTCAACATGAGGATATGCAGTTTCCCAGTTTCCCACCAGTTATTTCAACATGAGGATATTAAGTTTCCCAGTTTCCCACCAGTTATTTCCACGTTAGGATATGCAGTTTCCTACCAGTTATTTCCACATGAGGATATGCAGTTTCCCAGTTTCCCACCAGTTATTTCCACATGAGGACATGCAGTTTCCCACCAGTTATTTCCACATGAGGATATGCAGTTTCCCACCAGTTATTTCCAAATGAGGATATTAAGTTTCCCAGTTTCCCACCAGTTATTTCAACATGAGGATATTAAGTTTCCCAGTTTCCCACCAGTTATTTCCACATGAGTATATGCAGTTTCCTACCAGTTATTTCCACATGAGGATATTAAGTTTCCCAGTTTCCCACTAGTTATTTCGACGTGAGGATATGCAGTTTCCCAGTTTCCCACCAGTTATTTCCACGTGAGGATATGCAGTTTCCTACCAGTTATTTCCACATGAGGATATGCAGTTTCCCAGTTCCCAACCAGTTATTTCCACATGAGGATATGCAGTTTCCCACCAGTTATTTCCACATGAGGATATGCAGTTTCCCACCAGTTATTTCAACATGAGGATATTAACCCTTTAGGCGCCAGAGGTTTTTTTCCGAAACGATCAATTTTGACATCTTCATTTCAAAAGGCTATATCTTAAAAGTGATAAGAGATAGAGACTTTCTGTAAATTAGAGAAATATTAAGGATGACCCAAAGTTTATGTAGAGATTAAATGTTTATATCTAATTTGCATATTATGACGTCATATGGTGGCGGCCATCTTGGATTATAGAATTTTCATGAAAAGTCGCATGTTTGAATGATAAAATGCACCACTTCTTTCCCCCCAAAATGTCCCTCACCTTCTGTATGCTATATTGCACAATACTGAATGCTCAGGTAAATAGTAAGTAGTGAACAAACTGTGTAAATCATTACTAATAAATGGCCGAAACAAACCAAATGCATGTAGCAGTAGACTGGCCTTTTGCTGTAGAGATTTTCCATTTACTACATACAGTAGGCACTCTGATTCCATGTATGGGGCACATATAGATTATTCAGATGACACACAAACACAAGTAGACAAGACCTGTTTAGTTCAAAAGCTCATTTGCCACGGCAAGGCACAGATCAGGAGTGAGATGACGAGACAAGACAAGAGACAATGTTAGTATTTTTTTTCTTTTTGTTGTTTTTGTTGATGTTTTTTTTTCTTAGCTGACAAAGACACACACATCACAAGGACATGAACACACAAAAAGGAACACATAGTGTATGTCCTAAATGATCAGGGAAATAGATAGCAAATCAACAGTGTAAATCATTACTAATAAATGGCTGACATTTTTTTTTTTATGTAGCAGGCCTTTTGTTGTAGAGATAATGACTCCCTATCCATACAGGGCCGGCATTCCCATCATCTTGTGATAGACTATGCATGACCTAATGTGTGTGTGTGTGTGTGTGTGTGTGTGTGTGTGTGTGTGTGTGTGTGTGTGTGTGTGTGTGTGTGGGGGGGGGGGGGGAGAGGGAGAGGGAGAGAGCGTGTCACCACCTCCACCATGCGAGCAGCATGGCCAGATCTGCCTCGCGCGCGTCGAGTGGAGAGAATTTGCGCAGCTCGGACTAGGCCTACTGTCATTCTCATTGCGACTCCCCACACTGCCACTACGTTCCCCCCTAACTCTCCTATGAGCACTTCGACCTCGTCTAACATACCCAGTCGCATTAGACAAAGGCTCCACCACGTTACTGTCGCCGCGATTGTGGAGAGGCAAAAGACAGAAGCTAGCGCTATTAGGCTACCTCCAGCCTTGTTCGCCACACCACTAACACCCTGCTAACTTCCCGATGAACACTCCGAACCCGTGAAACATTATTCCCACCAGTGACATTGGGCAAACGATTCAACGTTTGTGCTTGGTGTAAGCTAAACTATGGAGTAAACTCTCACTTTGTCCAGCTGCATCATTGAAGGCAGGGACGCATCTGAAGCCTCACTAAACGAATCACCGTCATTTCCTGAAGGCAGATATTCCCCTTCAGAATCAGGGTCCGCGAATAGAAGACCCAACACTTCATTTCAGGTAAACTTTTTTGATGCCATTAGACGATAATCTAATGCAAATACTCGCTAACGTTGACAATATCGCTCTGACTAAGTGGCTCACACGCACACTAGCTCCGGTATTGCACGCACTGATTCAATACGCTGTAGCTCAAAACTTTTGTTTAAACCATGACCTTTTTCGGACTCGGGGATGACGTATGACATGTTTGCCACCTAGTGGAGTGGATGTCGAACGAAATATGACACCCTATTTGACTAAATCGGCCGTTTTATTCAGTACCGCATCTTGTCGAGTAAACTCGACAGTGGCGCCTAGAGGGTTAAGTTTCCCAGTTTTCCACCAGTAATTTCAACATGAGGATATGCAGTTTCCCACCAGTTATTTCTACATGAGGATATTAAGTTTCCCGCCAGTTATTTCTACATGAGGATATTAAGTTTCCCAGTTTTCCACCAGTTATTTCCACATGAGGATATGCAGTTTCCTACCAGTTATTTCCACATGAGGATATGCAGTTTCCTAGTTTCCCACCAGTTATTTCAACATGAGGATATTAAGTTTCCCAGTTTTCCACCAGTTATTTCCACGTGAGGATATGCAGTTTCCTACCAGTTATTTCCACATGAGGATATTAAGTTTCCCAGTTTCCCACCAGTTATTTCAACATGAGGATATGCAGTTTCCCAGTTTCCCACCAGTTATTTCAACATGAGGATATTAAGTTTCCCAGTTTCCCACCAGTTATTTCCACGTTAGGATATGCAGTTTCCTACCAGTTATTTCCACATGAGGATATGCAGTTTCCCAGTTTCCCACCAGTTATTTCCACATGAGGACATGCAGTTTCCCACCAGTTATTTCCACATGAGGATATGCAGTTTCCCACCAGTTATTTCCAAATGAGGATATTAAGTTTCCCAGTTTCCCACCAGTTATTTCAACATGAGGATATTAAGTTTCCCAGTTTCCCACCAGTTATTTCCACATGAGTATATGCAGTTTCCTACCAGTTATTTCCACATGAGGATATTAAGTTTCCCAGTTTCCCACTAGTTATTTCGACGTGAGGATATGCAGTTTCCCAGTTTCCCACCAGTTATTTCCACGTGAGGATATGCAGTTTCCTACCAGTTATTTCCACATGAGGATATGCAGTTTCCCAGTTCCCAACCAGTTATTTCCACATGAGGATATGCAGTTTCCCACCAGTTATTTCCACATGAGGATATGCAGTTTCCCACCAGTTATTTCAACATGAGGATATTAAGTTTCCCAGTTTTCCACCAGTAATTTCAACATGAGGATATGCAGTTTCCCACCAGTTATTTCTACATGAGGATATTAAGTTTCCCGCCAGTTATTTCCACATGAGGATATTAAGTTTCCCAGTTTCCCACCAGTTATTTCCACATGAGGATATGCAGTTTCCTACCAGTTATTTCCACATGAGGATATGCAGTTTCCTAGTTTCCCACCAGTTATTTCCACGTGAGGATATGCAGTTTCCTACCAGTTATTTCCACATGAGGATATGCAGTTTCCCAGTTTCCCACCAGTTATTTCCACATGAGGACATGCAGTTTCCCACCAGTTATTTCCACATGAGGATATGCAGTTTCCCACCAGTTATTTCTACATGAGGATATTAAGTTTCCCAGTTTTCCACCAGTAATTTCAACATGAGGATATGCAGTTTCCCACCAGTTATTTCTACATGAGGATATTAAGTTTCCCAGTTTCCCACCAGTTATTTCAACATGAGGATATTAAGTTTCCCAGTTTCCCACCAGTTATTTCCACGTTAGGATATGCAGTTTCCTACCAGTTATTTCCACATGAGGATATGCAGTTTCCCAGTTTCCCACCAGTTATTTCCACATGAGGACATGCAGTTTCCCACCAGTTATTTCCACATGAGGATATGCAGTTTCCCACCAGTTATTTCCAAATGAGGATATTAAGTTTCCCAGTTTCCCACCAGTTATTTCAACATGAGGATATTAAGTTTCCCAGTTTCCCACCAGTTATTTCAACATGAGGATATTAAGTTTCCCAGTTTCCCACCAGTTATTTCCACATGAGTATATGCAGTTTCCTACCAGTTATTTCCACATGAGGATATTAAGTTTCCCAGTTTCCCACCAGTTATTTCGACGTGAGGATATGCAGTTTCCCAGTTTCCCACCAGTTATTTCCACGTGAGGATATGCAGTTTCCTACCAGTTATTTCCACATGAGGATATGCAGTTTCCCAGTTCCCAACCAGTTATTTCCACATGAGGATATGCAGTTTCCCACCAGTTATTTCCACATGAGGATATGCAGTTTCCCACCAGTTATTTCTACATGAGGATATTAAGTTTCCCAGTTTTTCACCAGTAATTTCAACATGAGGATATGCAGTTTCCCACCAGTTATTTCTACATGAGGATATTAAGTTTCCCAGTTTCCCACCAGTTATTTCAACATGAGGATATGCAGTTTCCCAGTTTCCCACCAGTTATTTCAACATGAGGATATTAAGTTTCCGAGTTTCCCACCAGTTATTTCCACGATAGGATATGCAGTTTCCTACCAGTTATTTCCACATGAGGATATGCAGTTTCCCAGTTTCCCACCAGTTATTTCCACATGAGGATATGCAGTTTCCCACCAGTTATTTCCACGTGAGGATATGCAGTTTCCTACCAGTTATTTCCACATGAGGATATTAAGTTTCCCAGTTTCCCACCAGTTATTTCCACATGAGGATATGCAGTTTCCTACCAGTTATTTCCACATGAGGATGTTAAGTTTCCCAGTTTCCCACCAGTTATTTCGACGTGAGGATATGTAGTTTCCCAGTTTCCCACCAGTTATTTCCACATGAGAATATTAAGTTTACCGCCAGTTATTTCCATATGAGGATATGCAGTTTCCCACCAGTTATTTTCACATGAGGATATGCAGTTTCCTACCAGTTATTTCCACATGAGGATATTAATTTTCCCAGTTTCCCACCAGTTATTTCAACATGAGAATATTAAGTTTCCTAGTTTCCCACCAGTTATTTCCATGTGAGGATATGCAGTTTCCCGCCAGTTATTTCCACATGAGGATATGCAGTTTCCCAGTTTCCCACCAGTTATTTCCACATGAGTATATGCAGTTTCCTACCAGTTATTTCCACATGATGATATTAAGTTTCCCAGTTTCCCACCAGTTATTTCCACATGAGGATATGCAGTTTTCCACCAGTAATTTCAACATGAGGATATGCAGTTTCCCACCAGTTATTTCTACATGAGGATATTAAGTTTCCCAGTTTCCCACCAGTTATTTCAACATTAGGATATGCAGTTTCCCAGTTTCCCACCAGTTATTTCAACATGAGGATATTTAGTTATCCAGTTTCCCACTAGTTATTTCCACGTTAGGATATGCAGTTTCCTAGCAGTTATTTCCACATGAGGATATGCAGTTTCCCAGTTTCCCACCATTTATTTCCACATGAGGACATGCAGTTTCCCACCAGTTATTTCCACATGAGGATATGCAGTTTCCCACCAGTTATTTCCAAATCAGGATATTAAGTTTCCCAGTTTCCCACCAGTTATTTCAACATGAGGATATGCAGTTTCCCACCAGTTATTTCCAAATGAGGATATTAAGTTTCCCAGTTTCCCACCAGTTATTTCAACATGAGGATATTAAGTTTCCCAGTTTCCCACCAGTTATTTCCACATGAGGATATGCAGTTTCCCACCAGTTATTTCCAAATGAGGATATTAAGTTTCCCAGTTTCCCATCAGTTATTTCCACATGAGGATATGCAGTTTCCCACCAGTTATTTCTACATGAGGATATTAAGTTTCCCAGTTTCCCATCAGTTATTTCCACATGAGGATATGCAGTTTCCCACCAGTTATTTCTACATGAGGATATTAAGTTTCCCAGTTTTCCACCAGTTATTTCCACATGAGGATATGCAGTTTCCTACCAGTTATTTCCACATGAGGATATGCAGTTTCCTAGTTTCCCACCAGTTATTTCAACATGAGGATATTAAGTTTCCCAGTTTTCCACCAGTTATTTCCACGTGAGGATATGCAGTTTCCCAGTTTCCCACCAGTTATTTCAACATGAGGATATTAAGTTTCCCAGTTTCCCACCAGTTATTTCCACGTTAGGATATGCAGTTTCCTACCAGTTATTTCCACATGAGGATATGCAGTTTCCCAGTTTCCCACCAGTTATTTCCACATGAGGACATGCAGTTTCCCACCAGTTATTTCCACATGAGGATATGCAGTTTCCCACCAGTTATTTCCAAATGAGGATATTAAGTTTCCCAGTTTCCCACCAGTTATTTCAACATGAGGATATTAAGTTTCCCAGTTTCCCACCAGTTATTTCCACATGAGTATATGCAGTTTCCTACCAGTTATTTCCACATGAGGATATTAAGTTTCCCAGTTTCCCACTAGTTATTTCGACGTGAGGATATGCAGTTTCCCAGTTTCCCACCAGTTATTTCCACGTGAGGATATGCAGTTTCCTACCAGTTATTTCCACATGAGGATATGCAGTTTCCCAGTTCCCAACCAGTTATTTCCACATGAGGATATGCAGTTTCCCACCAGTTATTTCCACATGAGGATATGCAGTTTCCCACCAGTTATTTCTACATGAGGATATTAAGTTTCCCAGTTTTCCACCAGTAATTTCAACATGAGGATATGCAGTTTCCCACCAGTTATTTCTACATGAGGATATTAAGTTTCCCAGTTTCCCACCAGTTTTTTCAACATGAGGATATGCAGTTTCCCAGTTTCCCACCAGTTATTTCAACATGAGGATATTAAGTTTCCCAGTTTCCCACCAGTTATTTCAACATGAGGATATTAAGTTTCCGAGTTTCCCACCAGTTATTTCCACGTTAGGATATGCAGTTTCCCACCAGTTATTTCCACGTGAGGATATGCAGTTTCCTACCAGTTATTTCCACATGAGGATATTAAGTTTCCCAGTTTCCCACCAGTTATTTCCACGTTAGGATATGCAGTTTCCTACCAGTTATTTCCACATGAGGATATGCAGTTTCCCAGTTTCCCACCAGTTATTTCCACATGAGGACATGCAGTTTCCCACCAGTTATTTCCACATGAGGATATGCAGTTTCCCACCAGTTATTTCCAAATGAGGATATTAAGTTTCCCAGTTTCCCACCAGTTATTTCAACATGAGGATATTAAGTTTCCCAGTTTCCCACCAGTTATTTCCACATGAGTATATGCAGTTTCCTACCAGTTATTTCCACATGAGGATATTAAGTTTCCCAGTTTCCCACCAGTTATTTCGACGTGAGGATATGCAGTTTCCCAGTTTCCCACCAGTTATTTCCACGTGAGGATATGCAGTTTCCTACCAGTTATTTCCACATGAGGATATGCAGTTTCCCAGTTCCCAACCAGTTATTTCCACATGAGGATATGCAGTTTCCCACCAGTTATTTCCACGTGAGGATATGCAGATTCCTACCAGTTATTTCCACATGAGGATATTAAGTTTCCCAGTTTCCCACCAGTTATTTCCACATGAGGATATGCAGTTTCCCACCAGTTATTTCTACATGAGGATATTAAGTTTCCCAGTTTCCCACCAGTTATTTCAACATGAGGATATGCAGTTTCCCAGTTTCCCACCAGTTATTTCAACATGAGGATATTAAGTTTCCGAGTTTCCCACCAGTTATTTCCACGTTAGGATATGCAGTTTCCTACCAGTTATTTCCACATGAGGATGTTAAGTTTCCCAGTTTCCCACCAGTTATTTCAACATGAGGATATTAAGTTTCCCGCCAGTTATTTCCACATGAGGATGTTAAGTTTCCCAGTTTCCCACCAGTTATTTCGACGTGAGGATATGTAGTTTCCCAGTTTCCCACCAGTTATTTCCACATGAGAATATTAAGTTTACCGCCAGTTATTTCCATATGAGGATATGCAGTTTCCCACCAGTTATTTCCACATGAGGATATGCAGTTTCCTACCAGTTATTTCCACATGAGGATATTAATTTTCCCAGTTTCCCACCAGTTATTTCAACATGAGAATATTAAGTTTCCTAGTTTCCCACCAGTTATTTCCATGTGAGGATATGCAGTTTCCCGCCAGTTATTTCCACATGAGGATATGCAGTTTCCCAGTTTCCCACCAGTTATTTCCACATGAGGATATGCAGTTTCCTACCAGTTATTTCCTCATGAGGATATTAAGTTTCCCATTTTCCCACCAGTTATTTCCACGTGAGGATATGCAGTTTCCTAGTTTCCCACCAGTTATTTCAACATGAGGATATTAAGTTTCCCAGTTTCCCACTAGTTATTTCCACGTGAGGATATGCAGTTTCCTACCAGTTATTTCCACATGAGGATATGCAGTTTCCCAGTTTCCCACCAGTTATTTCCACATGAGGACATGCAGTTTCCCACCAGTTATTTCCACATGAGGATATGCAGTTTCCCACCAGTTATTTCCAAATGAGGATATTAAGATTCCCAGTTTCCCACCAGTTATTTCAACATGAGGATATGCAGTTTCCCACCAGTTATTTCCAAATGAGGATATTAAGTTTCCCAGTTTCCCACCAGTTATTTCAACATGAGGATATTAAGTTTCCCAGTTTCCCACCAGTTATTTCCACATGAGGATATGCAGTTTCCCACCAGTTATTTCCAAATGAGGATATTAAGTTTCCCAGTTTCCCACCAGTTATTTCCACATGAGGATATGCAGTTTCCCACCAGTTATTTCCAAATGAGGATATTAAGTTTCCCAGTTTCCCATCAGTTATTTCCACATGAGGATATGCAGTTTCCCACCAGTTATTTCTACATGAGGATATTAAGTTTCCCAGTTTCCCATCAGTTATTTCCACATGAGGATATGCAGTTTCCCACCAGTTATTTCTACATGAGGATATTAAGTTTCCCAGTTTTCCACCAGTTATTTCAACATGAGGATATTAAGTTTCCCAGTTTCCCACCAGTTATTTCCACGTGAGGATATGCAGTTTCCTACCAGTTATTTCCACATGAGGATATTAATTTTCCCAGTTTCCCACCAGTTATTTCAACATGAGAATATTAAGTTTCCTAGTTTCCCACCAGTTATTTCCACGTGAGGATATGCAGTTTCCCGCCAGTTATTTCCACATGATGATATTAAGTTTCCCAGTTTCCCACCAGTTATTTCAACATGAGGATATTAAGTTTCCCAGTTTTCCACCAGTAATTTCAACATGAGGATATGCAGTTTCCCACCAGTTATTTCTACATGAGGATATTAAGTTTCCCGCCAGTTATTTCCACATGAGGATATTAAGTTTCCCAGTTTTCCACCAGTAATTTCAACATGAGGATATGCAGTTTCCCACCAGTTATTTCTACATGAGGATATTAAGTTTCCCAGTTTCCCACCAGTTATTTCCACATGAGGATATGCAGTTTCCTACCAGTTATTTCCACATGAGGATATGCAGTTTCCCAGTTTCCCACCAGTTATTTCAACATGAGGATATTAAGTTTCCCAGTTTCCCACCAGTTATTTCCACATGAGAATATTAAGTTTACCGCCAGTTATTTCCATATGAGGATATGCAGTTTCCCACCAGTTATTTCCACATGAGGATATGCAGTTTCCTACCAGTTATTTCCACATGAGGATATGCAGTTTCCTAGTTTCCCACCAGTTATTTCAACATGAGGATATTAAGTTTCCCAGTTTCCCACCAGTTATTTCCACGTGAGGATATGCAGTTTCCTACCAGTTATTTCCACATGAGGATATTAATTTTCCCAGTTTCCCACCAGTTATTTCAACATGAGAATATTAAGTTTCCTAGTTTCCCACCAGTTATTTCCATGTGAGGATATGCAGTTTCCCGCCAGTTATTTCCACATGAGGATATGCAGTTTCCCAGTTTCCCACCAGTTATTTCCACATGAGTATATGCAGTTTCCTACCAGTTATTTCCACATGAGGATATTAAGTTTCCCAGTTTCCCACCATTTATTTCAACATGAGGATATGCAGTTTCCTAGTTTCCCACCAGTTATTTCAACATGAGGATATTAAGTTTCCCAGTTTCCCACCAGTTATTTCCACGTGAGGATATGCAGTTTCCTACCAGTTATTTCCACATGAGGATATGCAGTTTCCCAGTTTCCCACCAGTTATTTCCACATGAGGATATGCAGTTTCCCACCAGTTATTTCCACATGAGGATATGCAGTTTCCCACCAGTTATTTCTACATGAGGATATTAAGTTTCCCAGTTTTCCACCAGGAATTTCAACATGAGGATATGCAGTTTCCCACCAGTTATTTCTACATGAGGGTATTAAGTTTCCCAGTTTCCCACCAGTTATTTCAACATGAGGATATGCAGTTTCCCAGTTTCCCACCAGTTATTTCAACATGAGGATATGCAGTTTCCTACCAGTTATTTCCACATGAGGATATGCAGTTTCCCAGTTTCCCACCAGTTATTTCCACATGAGGACATGCAGTTTCCCACCAGTTATTTCCACATGAGGATATGCAGTTTCCCACCAGTTATTTCCAAATGAGGATATTAAGTTTCCCAGTTTCCCACCAGTTATTTCAACATGAGGATATTAAGTTATCCAGTTTCCCACTAGTTATTTCCATGTGAGGATATGCAGTTTCCTACCGGTTATTTCCACATGAGGATATTAAGTTTCCCAGTTTCCCACCAGTTATTTCTACTTGAGGATATTACATTTCCTAGTTTCCCACCAGTTATTTCAACATGAGGATATTAAGTTTCCCAGTTTCCCACCAGTTACAGTAGGTATTCAAACGGACGAAGCTGCTATGTCTTTTCAACGTTGAAACTTTTATACTTTTTAAACTATTAAAAAAAAACTTTTTAAAAATCCCCATAGACTTAACATTGCCGATTGTGACATCATAATACGGCCGTTAAGCAATTAGAATCCTATGGCAGGTGTTCAGGCCACCTGGATCAACTGCCAGTCTCAGGCTTTAAGCATACAAACTGGCCCTATTAAGACTACACATCCTGTTCAACTGCTTCCTCTGCCAAAAACTGTTTCAAAATAAAAGTCCTCACTACAACATTTCACTGTTAAACAATTTAACCCTTTAAACTACTGAACTTTTTAACTGTTCAGCCATTGTAACTGTTACTTGTCATCAACTATGACTCCTACCCACTGTAGCTAGTTTACATAGTTAGCATGTTAGCATTGTTAGTATGCTAGTTAGCATAACTGCTAAAAATGATTAGCTAAGTTAGCTAAGTAACATGGTTAGCATATTTAGCATGTTAGCATGCTAGTTAGCATAACTACTAAAAATGATTAGCTAAGTTAGCTAAGTCATATGGTTAGTATAGTTAGCATGTTATCATGCTAGTTAACATAGTTAGCATAACTACTAAAAATGATAAGCTAGGTTAGCTAAGTCACATGGTTAACATAGTTAGCATTGCTAGCATAGTTAGCATGTTTAACAAAACTACTAGAACATTTTAGCTAAGTTAACTAAGTAGCATGGTTAGCATAGTTAGTATTGCTAGCACTGCTATAAAACATTAGCTAAGTAGCATGGTTAGCATAGTTAAAAATCTTAGCATAACTGCTAGCAAACATTAGAGCCATTCCAACTTTCAGTTATCGTCAAATATCTACTTATACACAGACATTAAACTATTTGAATATCAACATTCATTAAACTGCTAGAAAACATTAGCTAAGTAACATGGTTAGCATTGCTAGCTAATGTTTTATAGCAGTGCTAAGTAGCATGGTTAACATAGTTAAAAATCTTAGCATAACTGCTAGCAAACTATAGAGCCATTCCAACTTTCGTCAAATTACCGTCAAATATCTACCTATACACATTAATTAAGCTTCCAGTCTGTCAATAACTTTTAAACTATTTACCTTCAACTTTTAAACGGTCTACTTCTGTTGCCAGTTGGTGGCGCTATGCCAAACATGCATTATGGGCATGTGAATATTATCATTAACATGGTCTTTAATGGCCTGTGAAATTTAAAACATTTCAAGCCATGCATGGTGAATTTATTGTTTGTGTGGAACGGTATTAAAATGAACAATTTCGCCATTTTGTCAAATTACAACATATCAAAAAAAGGCTTCACAATTTAGAATCAGGAACATCTCGGCGTCATGTATACCAAATTTCACATAAATCGGATCAACCGTCTAGGAGGAGTACGTCAAAATTGATCATGTCCACAACGCACAAATTCTCAATTACCTCACTTCCTGTGGGCGTGGCTAATGGCATGTTAATACAAAAGTTGTTTGTTTTTGGGAGTTACATACACCCTCCAAATGTGGTGTGTGTATCTAAAACTATATGCCAACCACAAGTCACAGTGACATAAGGGGGCGCTAGCGAGTCTCTGGGCCATACCCGGGGCCAAGCTTTTTTACCTAGCTGCTTTTTGTGACACCTGATGTGTGTGCCAAATTTCAAGACTTTTCGATTATGTTAACCACCTCAAAATATTTGCCAACCACGGGATCAGTCACCTAAGGCGGCGCTAGCGAGTCCCTGGGCCATGCCCAGGGTCAAGCTCTGGTACCTAACTGCGATGCGTGACACCTGACGTGTGTGCCAAATTTCAAGAGTTTGACCATGTTAACCACCTCAAAAACAGGAAAGCAAAAAAGTGGAATAACAATAATAATAATAATCCTTACAAAAACAATAGGGCCTTGCGCCCTTCGGTGCTCGGGCCCTAATAAATAATAATAATAATAATAATAATAATAATAATAATAATAATAATAATAATAATGTGAAAAATAATAATCCTTACAAAAACAATAGGGCCTTGCGCCCTTCGGTGCTCGGGCCCTAATAATAAATCCTTTCAAAAACAATAGGGCTTCGCACCTCTAGGTACCGTCGGTGCTCGGGCCCTAAAAATTCAGTTCACAGTGGGCACTTGTTAACATATAACATCGGACAGTTCTGGAGGCAACACGGAATTTCGATCAAGAAGCGTGCGCCATATAGTAGCTACACAGTCACAGAGTTCGTATCAGGCAAGCCCAAAGCATTCAAACAGTCCTGATAAAGCAGTGCAAAATCAAGAGCGTGTGCAATATAGTAGCTACGCAGTCACAGTGATAATGTGTCGGACAAGCACAGAGCATTCAAACAGTTCTTGATAAGGCAACACGCAGGTTCAAAGTAAATGGCGTGAGCAATATAGTAGCTACACAGGCACAAGTTAAGCAGACACAGAGCAGTGTCAGTTCTCCGAGGAAAGGCAGAACATAGCGATTCCACCGGCAATCCCTCGTTGTAACTAGGCAACAATCGTAATCCAAGATTCACAGCCACAAGGGGTTAGCGACAGGCAGCACAGTAAACAATAACTTAACTTTGTGAGGCCTCAGACATCCAACAACGCGGTGTGTAGGAGCGGGATTCACCCAGACAAGTTCGCAGGCCACAGGCAAGGCGTCGGCCCTGAACAGCTTATTTCTCCGGTTGGCAAAGCCTCCCCGTCTTCGCTCCACTCGCGATAGCCCACTCTCACTCTGCAACGTGCAACCGTTTTCCCCATCAAGACGCGTGAAGTGACTACAAGCAGGGTTCCTAAAAGCTCACGCTTTTCCCCCGTGCACCAATCACCAGTTTTTACCATTAACGCTATTCACCTGTTTGTAATTATGCAAATAAGGTATCCACCGTGGTGTTCACCTAATTAACCCTCGTGCATATGGAATCAATTTTGTGTCAAAAAAAATAAAGAATACTATAAAATAGCAAGCAAAAAAATACAAATCAAAATACCAAATAGAAAAAATCAAACAAAAAAATTAAACTCAATTAAAAAATACAAGATTGCAATGAAATCATTTGGGTAACCGTGTAAAAATGCAATGCTAAATGCAATGGCCCCAGTTTGTCATATATTGTGTTGCTTATCTAGAGTGTTTATATAAACTGCAAAAACTGCTTGTCTAATGAAATCTAACCAAGTGTTATTCATTTATATTAAGATCTAGTTAAAGATGCAGTTGGCAAGTCTGACAGATTGAGGGGACTTGAATGTTACAACTCTCCCCTCCCCCACTACCACCAAGCACCCTCTCATCGAGTTGGTGCTCATCAGTGCACACCAGACTATGATTGACAGTCAGATCTTACACAGCCCTGCTCTGATTGGACCAGAAGAACCGGGAGCTATGGATTTTTGCAAAACAAATAACAGGCTCTAGATGGAGGTAGGAGTGGGTTTTTTTTTCTAAAAGCGGCTGATTTATGTTGTTCTGTTGGAGCATAGTGTTGGTTTCAGTGAATATGATCAAAAAAATCTTGCCAACTGCCGCTTTAATATTGTTTTCAGTAGACGTCTCATCCTGACAACAAGCAAATTTGTCTGCCAGTGTGTTAAGCAAAATTTGTACTAAAAACAAGCAAATTTGTCTGCCAGTGCTTCAAGTAAATTTGTCTTGATAAGACTCCTTAAAATAAGTCAAAGTCTTCTTAAATTAAGTCAAAATTATCTTTCAAGAGTGTGCTAGGTAAGTCTCTTCACACTAAAAACAATCCCAAATAGATTGTTTGATCTTAAAGGGGTCATAGAATGCAAAACCGAGTTTACTTTGTCATAGATGAATAGCGATAGTTCAGTGGGTGAAATGGAGATACAGAGAACTTCAAAACCCCACCGACCCCACCTTCCTATGCAAATCTCACTTTTTTTCACAATTCTAAACTCCCGCCATAAAACGGGCGAATCCAAACGAAGCTGCGAGTTTACGCAAACTCGCAGGTGGTACCTTATTTGGCTCTGGCCTGTACATTTGTCACGCCTCAAAATTTACATACAGACCAGTGCTCTGAGCCCAGGAACGTGAATGGAGAGCGAAGATAAGACAAACACTAGTTAGCTGCCTGCTCGTTTACTTCCACAGGAATTATAAAGCAGACAGTTCTTCAAGGACATCGAAAATGAGCCACGGTCGTAAATGCAGTGTTCCAGGCTGAAACGTAGGCTACAAAGAAAGCTGAGACTTTCCATAGTCTTCCCAAGGATTCAAAAGTTCGAGGGGCATGGATAATGTTTTTCTACCAGAAGATCCCTGCAAAGTTTGACACTCCGTTATTAATTTGCAACACATTTCACCGAAGTCAGTTTTCAAAACCTTGGACAGTTAAGCAGGATTTGCTAAGCTGCTGTTACTGAAACGAGGGGCTGTTCCGACTTCCGACCGTAAGGTCATCATCACAACCGCATGCTTTAAGTATTATTTTGTCGCTAAGCGGTTATTAGCCATGCTAACGTGTATCTAGAATGTGTGATTTATTTCATTGGCAAGACTGAAGCTGAGTACGATAGTTTGGTTGCTAAGCTGTAACCCATACCCATATAACACATACGTTTTTGACGTCAGAAGTGGAAACAACTTCACATTATCAATTCAAATGATATCTAGTCGATATGTTGAAAACCGTGTTGTCTAGATACAATGGATTTATTTGCAAGTTCTTATTTTATAACATTACAAGAACGGCAACATGACAAACGCAGCATGCCATGCCATGCTCCAAGTGTGGCATCTTGCGGGGCTTAGAATATTAGCAAATGCTTTTGCTGTGAGTTAACAGCTTGGTGTGTGCATGCAAAAGTGACTCACTTGTTACAACATTTATGTTGTTTGGTTTAGGTTTTATCTTGCACTTCAATGAGAATGCCCCACAATGGAAGACAGCCAAGGAGAAACTATGTACAGACTTGCCAAACAATTTGTAAGTTTAATAAAATATATATTTTTATTACAAACAACAAATCAAAATGTGCAACAGTATAGGCACTAAAAAGAACTTATCGATTCACACACAACAGGCTGTCTTAGACCTGATGCTACTGGTGTCGAAATCATCATCAGTACTGTAAACAAAGCACAATGTTCAGGGCCATACAATTTGTTTATTTGTACAGTATACAGCCTACAATGCACTGTATTACATTATCCAATATAAGTCCTCTTTCTTGTCCTCTTCGATATCAAAGACCCTCTTCCTTATTGGGATGCCGTCCAGCGGATTCCTGTGCCCCAGGACTTGTGTGCTCAGCTTGACAGACCTTCCATGGAGGATGCTGTTGCTGAACATGTGTCACGGTTCAGTCGAAAAGGGGTCTGAATCCAACGTACTGCCCTGAAGTATCCGGAAGCTCCCTCCATATGCGTAGCACCACACACGAGGGGATCATGACACGGACGCTTCTTCTAAGGAAACCCCAGCTCCTTCTCACAAAAGACCTGTAGGCCAAGTCAATTTTTTTTTTACTATTTATTTTATAATATTTTACATCAGAGTATCACTGGACGATTGTTGAAAAAAAAAAATAAAGTTTACCATTTTGTGGTGTTGATCAAACTGTGTTTTTGCAATATGCTGAACCAATAATGAATGTGTATTGGTAAATATTTTATTTATATACTGTAACTACTAACACTTGTATCTGATTGTCCTCACCTTTCCATTCCTCTGATTCTCAAACAGCCATGGTCAGCTGCAGAGAATATAGAGGCACAACGGATCGAGGCCATGATGGTCATTCAGGTCAGCTCCTCAGGAACCTGGGTCATTCTTTTAATAACCTGTAAAAACAAACATAATTTCCCTGCTGTTATTTCGTAATTTTGAATGAGCAGGTAGCACAAAGTAGCAAATGTCTCCAGTTTTAGTTACCAGAGTTGTAAGATCACATATTAGGCTACATGGAAAGAAGGTAATAATCTCAATCAGATGTTAGCAGGATAGTTACAAGATTACATTAGACCTACTGACTGTACCTACTGTATTTTAAACAGTGATGTTTATAGGATTTTTGATTATTGTACTCTACTCCATTGTACTATGTAAATAAAATAAGTGTTTTTGAATTGACACAAATTGGCCTAGTAATATTTTCGTTGACCTCGTTTCACTTCAGCCATAGGCTACAAACTGCACAGAGCTCCTGCCCAGCTAACTGGACGTCCCGTTGTAAGATCATACATTACTACATGGAAAGAAGGTAAAAATCTCGATAATCAGATGACTTAATCAGCAGGATAGTAGTTACACGAGTACATTAGACCTACTGACACAAACATATTTTCATTGACGCGAGTAGGCTACTCGTTTCACTTCAGCCATAACGTTATAGCCTATGAACTGCACAGAGCTCCTGCCCAGCTAACTGGACGTCCTGTTGTAAGATCATATATTACCACTACAATAATGTATGTAACTCCTAATCAGATGACCTTTTCAGCAGGAGAATATACTTACTGACTAAAACGAGTACTTTCCTTGCAAGCAGCACTCCTTTCACTACAGCATATAGCCTGAACTGCCCACGACTGGCTACGAACTTTGCAGCTAGCTTCTAACTGGACATCTTGACAAAAATTGCACAAGAGTACAAGTTGTAAAACATTTGTTTGTGTGCAAATTAATAACTTCTGTTGCTTACAATGCTAAAAACGAACCTAATACAATGTTTAGCTTAGTCTACAACACTAACGTGCGAGTATTACAGCTAGCTAACTGGGCTACGTGTGGCAAACTCAAGTAAATGACAAAACTTACCACTCTAAAGTAGTCATTTCCAATCTATGGGCGACTGGTTGCTCGTCTATTTCAGATTCTTCCTCTGATTCAGGCTCAAATATGCTGTTCAACACCTATGTCTCCATAGCATTTCCACCTTGGCTGTTTCAGTGAGTGCTGTCGGCCATGTCTGCGTCTTTGCTCGGGAGCTTCGCTCGTTGTAAACCAACCAATCAGCACGCAGGTTATCTAAATATTCATGAGCATACCATAAAAGGAAGAAAACCTCTCCTTTCATTCTAAGGCTTTTAACCAGGCTTGCATTAGGGCGCATAGAACAGCACATATGCCATTTTCAGCCCAACCAATGTTACACACCCTATTCAGAGACCTTAAGGACCAGCACAAAATACCCTATATCATCATTCTATCACCCCTTTAATATAAAATTTAAGAGAAACAAGAGATATAAGAGAACACTTGGTTAGATTTTATATTTTGCAGTATATAGGTATATAATGTATACATATCCTATAGTATATATTAAGACACAAAAGTAATTATACTGTCCGTTTGGATCAGGGTATTGTCTAATCTTCCAGACGCAGCAGCTGGGTATGACCACCCGGTGCCCTGGGCCAAGGACCCCATACTGGCATATAACATATTGCCTGTAGGCAGCATATCTAAACTACTTGTGGCTCTCGCCTGGATCTAGGGCATCCTCTACAGCCCTTATGTCATTCCAAATCCTTCTAGAAAGTCTGAGGACTCCTGCATCCAGAATGTAGAGGTCGAAGTGCGAAAGAGTTGATATGCAGTTTTGTGGATATTGGTCACAACACTTACTCTCAATATCGGTTGGCATCTCCCTACATCATTGGCAGATGCACCATGCAGGTTGTCCTGGGACCTCAAACTTCCTTATGCACAGATTTGATCTTAGACCGTGCGTACGCTCAAATCCATGCCAACGCTCAGATTTATAAAAACCGTCTTTGACGTGGAAAAGTGCTTATCTCTCTGGTCTACGACCATTTCCCTGTGGTAATGCCGGGGTACTGCAAGTAATCTGAGGTTCAAGTGTGATGCATTTTCAAAATTCCAAGACCAACGATCTCATGTCTTTCTTTGCCATATGCATGATCAATATCAGCAGAAGATTTTTGAAATCGTTTTTCAAGGCTGGATGCATGAATTTCCTGGTTTGACATAAGACTGCTAATGAGAACTAGCCCACTTAAGAAAGTGAAAAAATGTATATAGCTTACTTATTTCATAATATCTAAAAAAAACACGAAGATAGAGTGATTGAAACATTCTTACAGGTGATCTAGTATATTTCATTAGCCTGACGTAGCCATACTCAATTCTAGTCAGAATATGAGTCTGATACTGCTCCATTGGGACATAATTATGGGGCGTGTTTCAGGGGGGGGAATGCCTCTGCACTCAATTGGACAGACCTAACCAATCAGAGCAATGAAATAGCTTACCGTGAGGTGTAGGAAGAATACACACAAACCAGGGTCTGGATTTTCCAGGCTAACGAACCATCCTTCTTCTCCACAAATGCCTTAACATTGTTTTCTGGTCTTTTGTAAAAGTTAGTGTCGTCAATAACTCCTACAAAACTCATTAGAGAAATTTCAAACGAACGAGGGAACAACATGTCACAATGCAACAGCGCTGTTTTCCCTTGATGAAAGTGAAACCACGAGTTTTCCCACATCTAAACTTTGGCCAACGTTTTCAGAAATAATCATTTTCAGTGATAAAACCTCATTAAATAATATGCATTTTCCATATGGGGTCTTAAAAGCCATGTCTCCTTCTAGCCACAGATGACTCAGATGACGTGATAGACCAGGCGCTGTTGCTCACCTGTCCATCATCATAATGCCCAATTTGATTGGTCCGGCCGATCTAGGGCGAGCATAGTTGCTCCACAATGGAGCAATGCCAGACCGAACTTCCCGACCTCAAATGTTGTGGGCGGGATTAAGTTCGGACTGGCACCCAGGCTAATATTTCGTGTTCTCATCAATCTAATATTGACCATAAAATGTCCAATTGCCCTCGTTTAGGAGAGGAAAAGTACATTTGTGCTCATAGTTGGCCCGTTTCCCAGCTCCGTAACAGAAAGGTAATATGTGACCCCGTCCATGAGAACCCGGCTAAAGTCGGCAGATCTTATTTTGAGATAATGAGCGTTAAGTAGTCCTAGTCATAAAAAATGACAAAAATATGGGATATTTGTTTATACTTCTAAATGATAGCTTAGATACTAATGCTTCGAAAGGTAGTGTTTAAATGATATTTTCTGAAATGATAAATATTAAAATTAACGCTTTTATTGATGTTACGATTTGTGACAGAATCACGTTTCTGTCATGTTTACATAAAATATTTAATCTACACAAATATATTTATTTACTTACTTTCACTACATCACACTTTTATTACATATTACTTCCTCACTATTGTCACTTGAAGTAGTTCGCTGGCTTAGTGACCTTCTAATTGACTAGCCAATCAGGTGTGGTGGAGGTCATCAGCTGGAGTCTCGCTTTAAACAAAATAGGAAGTGAGCTGTCAAACCGGGGGGAGTTGAATGTTCAGTCAATGCGTTGTGTCGGAGGTTGCGGCAGCTCGGTGGAAGTTCGGAAACGCTTTAACTAAAACCTATGGACCTATTGGACTACTGGAAGTGAACGTAGATGTGGGGAATGGACGTGTGGATTATAAAGGTACTGTGCTATTGGATTAGTGCGAAGTGTTAGGCTACACTTTTTGCCTGGCTAATCGAGCCTATACCTCCCTAAACCTCCTCCAAAAACTTTGGTTTCAACTAGGCCTACGTCGTTTTTCATCTCTTCCTTGCTGCTCTCCTCCCGGGACACACACACGCTCATATAGGCTACACACACACAGGAATACTAGCTGCCAGTCCCTCCTAGGCCGCTCGTTTTCATTTGTTTGTTTTTGGTTATTGTTTTGTTTGTGTGCGTCGCCATAGACGTAGCGTTTTGTTGATCTTCTAATGAACTGTTGTCGACGTCGCCGACGTCCTGAACTGAATGACATTTTGTTTAATACACTGCATCACCTGCTTGAAAACCATATGCTGTGTTGTGTTTCTTTTTTTGTCAACTTTAAAACGGGAAGGGTGACGGGGTCTTAATACTGACACGGCAGTTTTAATGCTGCCTGGCGCCCAACATAATCATTTCCTTTTCTTGTGTCAGAGGCCACCGTTACAATGGCGCCCAACGTGGGGCTAGGGGGCGCTGTTTCCCCATATTTCTGAGTGTCTTCTCATTTAGGTTCACTTCAAGTATGGTTGTTTTTTTTTTGGGTATGAAACGTTTTTTTGAAGTGTTGAAATCTCATTGTGAAAATGTCTCATTGAGACTGGTGCAAGGTATTTGAAAGGGTTAATTTTTGAAGGTTATTGCTCTGTGAAATTGTATCTCAAATTGAAAAAGTGATCTCTCTCTATATATTTTTTTTTCGCTCTCTCACTCTTAAAAATGTCTGACAATTCCCCGGCCAATGCAAATGTTGACCTTCTGTTAGGGCCACCAAATATATATACTCCCGTTCGTACTACTACCTTGCATAGTACCCTTCAACAGGGCTATAGACATACTTTTCCCTCCCTCAATACTTCTGTGCATCCTACCACTTCAATTAGTGGGCCTGTAGCCAGCTACCCAGCGATAGTTCCTAGGCAAAGGCTGTTGGCAGAAACTTTACCAGAACCTGCTCCTGATGAATATCCACCTCATTCTTCTTCTGACATGTCATTGACACCATCCTTTGTTTCGGAAATAGTCATGCAACGTGAACTGCCAAAAGCATTACCAACACCTGGAAGAGAACTTGGACATTTGGCTCATCTTAAATTAACTGAAACAGTGGAGAGACAAAGTACCCAGTACACAGAAATGCTGGCAGAGATAACCCGAAACTGCTCACATTTGGAATCAAAGATGGAAGCTATTGCGAATGAAACTGAACAAAAGCTGACTGAACTTAAAACCATTGTGATTAATGATAATGAAAAAATGGAGGGACAATCTGATAACTTGTTTAAGGCAATAAAAACTTTATTGACAGAACAATCTGAAGCAGACAAAGCTAATCAATTAACTGAGTTTAGGTTTATGGTAGAACAGCTGCAGCTAGAAGTTCAACAGGACATCCGTGCCAGCCATGAAGCTTCATATGTGTTTCAAGAACAGCTCTCCAGTGAATTTGATCAGTGTGTAGCACTGTTTGAGAAACTCTCTACCACAGTTAATCGTGTAGACACAAAATTGTCAGTTCACAAACAAGACAATGAAAGCGAGTTCAAGAAGCTCAATGATCGAATTGATGCTGTTGCTAGGAAAACCTCTATTACCTATCCGCATACAGTGCCTGGAATCCGGACTTCTTTTGGGTCTCCTGTGATTTCTCCTCCTATTGACCAGACTGACCATCTGAAACTTTCATTTCCCACATTTGGAAGACCTCATGATGACTCTGATCCTGTCCTTTATCTGTCCAAATGTCACGATTTTTTTCTGGCTGTCCAACCATTAGCTGATGCTGACATTCTGGCTACCTTCAGGACTGTCCTTCATGGTACTGCCCGTGACTGGTGGGAGATTACTCGAATGACTGTTTCCTCTTGGGATGAGTTTCAGACATCTTTTTTATCTGCCTTTTTATCTGAAGATTATGAAGATGAACTTGCTGATTGTGTCCGCATGAGACGCTAGAGTGACAATGAGCCCATCCGAGATTTTGCCTTTTCATACAGAGCCCTCTGTAAAAGATGGAAACCAAACATGTCAGATTGTGATATAGTCAAAATGATTTCGAAAAATGCTAAACCTCATCTCACCAGCCAGCTGCGAGGACGAGTCACTACAGTAGATGATCTTGTGAGACTAGGCCACCAACTGGAAAAAGACTTTGAACAACAGATGGAATATGAAAAGGTACATTCAGCTGCCCGACATCTTGCTTCAATGTCCAAAGGGTCAAACACACCACCTGAAAAGGCTCCAGTCACATGTTGGAGATGTAAAGGTCATCACGCTCCTGGTTCTTGCCCTCACTATCGGACCTCCTCTGCGGACCAACATGCTGAAAACCAGCCCTCTTCTTCCAAACAGTCTCCTCAACCTCGAAAACCTGTTAACCAGGGTGGGAACAACACTGCCTTGACTACTGTAATAAACAAGAAAATTGTACCCAAGTCTACAAGCCAAGATACGGGTGTGTCTACCTCATGCTTCCCTAAGCAGCTAGTAGTTCCCATCTCTGTTCGCTCTTGGTTTGGGAAAGCCATCATTGACACTGGAGCAACATTCACTCTAATACAGGAAAGCATCTGGAACGACCTTAAATGGGTCAATGAGGAGTTAAAACCATGGCTAAGTGGACCCCTGTACCTAGCTAATGGGGAGACAGAAATACCATTGGGTGTGGTAGAGCTGCACTTAAGCCTCCATGGTCATGACTTTACTTTACCTGTGGCAGTGCTAACTTCAAAGGCCTTAGCCTACACTATGGTGTTGGGTTTAGACTTCCTGTTTTTAAGTGGTCTTCAGGTGAATGCAGCCGACTTACAGTACAGTTTTAAATGTGATTCAGCCGTCTACCCTTTTCAACCAGTTGATGCTGGAGTGTTCAATGGTGCTTTGCCACTGACAACATCTCCTGATGACAAGCTGCCAGCACCATCACAGACACAAGTTCTCAGTCTTCTTTCCTCTGTGCCTCCTCCTAGACTGCCCTCACTGCCAAAGTTGACATCTGAGGAGTATGTGCAGCTTGCCGTAAAAAACTCTGGCCTACAGGAGGAAGATAAGGCCCTCTTACAGCAGTTACTAGATGGACACCCAGAACTTTGCACTGGGAAACCAGGGAACACAAATATCCTAAAGCATTACATATATACCACCAGCGAAGTTCCCATTAAGCAAAAAGCTTACCGGATGTCCCCCATGAAGCGCTCAATTGTGGAACAGCAACTGAGTGAAATGCTGGACTGTGGTATTGCAGAACCTTCTTTCTCTGGATGGGTGTCTCCTGTGGTCCTCGTTCCGAAGAAAGATGGGGGAAACCGCTTCTGCGTGGACTACAGACGACTTAATGCCGTGACTGAAACCGACGCCTATCCTCTGCCCAACATCTCAGAGCTCCTAGAGTCCCTTGCTGGAGCCTCCATCTTCTCCACTCTGGATCTGAACAGTGGATACTGGCAGGTATCAATGGTTGATGACAGCAAAATGAAGACTGCGTTTATCACCTCAGCTGGTCTGTTTCAGTTCACTGTAATGCCTTTTGGATTAAAAAATGCGCCAGCAACATTCCAGCGATTAATGGAATGTGTTCTTGTTGAACTCAGAGCGAATATATGTATGGTGTATCTCGATGACATAATAATCTACTCCTCTTCAGTAGAAAAGCATCTGTGTGACCTCCAAGCAGTCTTGCACAAACTCTCTATGGCAGGGCTGACTTTAAACTTAAAAAAATGCAAATTCTGTCTTCACCAGATCAAATATCTTGGTCACATAATTTCCAGTCAAGGGATTACAGCTGATCCTGATAAGGTGGAATCAATACAGGGCTACCCCATGCCCAGCAACCTTAAAGAAGTCCAGCGCTTCCTGGGTCTTGCTGGCTGGTATCACCGTTTTGTGCCTGGGTTTTCCCAAGTGGCTGAACCGATCAATTCCTTGAAACGAAAGGGACCACCGTTTGTTTGGAGTGAAAAATGTCAATCAGCTTTTGACACTCTCAAAGAACATCTCATCTCTGCACCCATTCTTGGTCATCCAGACTTGAAGCTTCCTTTCACTGTCTACACGGATGCCAGCGAAGTTGGTCTAGGGGCTGTTCTAGCTCAAAAGAAACATGGTGGCCATGAAGAAGTCATTGCCTATGCCAGCCGGACCTTGAATAAGGCAAAGCGGAATTACTCAACCACAGAGC
Source organism: Alosa sapidissima (assembly GCF_018492685.1). NCBI lineage: Eukaryota > Metazoa > Chordata > Actinopteri > Clupeiformes > Clupeidae > Alosa > Alosa sapidissima. The sequence continues at coordinate 792,625 of NC_055959.1, read as the reverse complement.
AGGAATGCCTAGCGGTGATATGGGCACTGGAGAAGTGGCAGAATTACCTCGAAGCAAAGCTGTTTACTGTGGTAACCGACCATGCTGCCTTACAGTGGGTCCTTAGTTCCACTAAGACCACCTCCCGTTTAATCAGGTGGTCACTGCGGTTGCAGAAATTCAATTTCATTGTTGAATACCGAAAAGGGAAATTGAACGTTGCCCCTGATGCGCTTTCCAGGATACCCACTGGTGCTCCTTGTGTCTTATCCTGTGGTGTAAAGGACTCCGACGAATTCCCCCTTTCCATGGACACTATCTGGGAAGAACAGGAAAAAAAGTACAGAGATTCAAAATATCCATAAAATTATTATGGATGGAGAGAACCACACTGGAGAACTTTGGTATTTTGGAAGACAAAGTATATCGCGAAACTCACCCGACTGATGGACAGGTCCATTACCGTCTCTATATTCCCTTTTCACTGAAGGAGCAGCTCTTACGTGCTTATCATGACCATCCAATGGCAGGTCACCAAGGGTTGTTCAAGACCTATAAGCGCCTTCAAGACGTGGTTTTCTGGCCTCAGATGTGGAGCGAGGTGAAAGAGTTTGTACGAAACTGCAAAACCTGTCAAAGTTTTAAAAATACTATACAGAAGCCTGCTGGCTTGATGCAGCCAACCAGTGTGAAAGGGCCCAATCAAATGAATGGTGTTGATTTAATGGGACCTTTCCCACGTAGCTCAGACAGGAATGAGCACTTGCTGGTCTTTGTTGACTACTTCACCCGCTGGGTGGAGCTGTTTCCTCTCCGGTCTGCTACTGCACCTGTGATTGGAAAGATCTTTCATAAAGAGATAATTACCCGTTGGGGTGTACTTGACTGTATTCTGTCTGACAGAGGTTCTCAGTTTGTCTTTTCCATGTTTCGGGAACTCTGTGAGAAATGGGCAGTCAAGCCCCAAACCACCACTGCTTATCATCCACAGACAAACATGACGGAAAGGGTTAACAGAAACCTGAAAACCATGATCGCCTCATATGTCACAGGAAATCACCGTCACTGGGACCGGTACTTACCTGAATTTCGCTTTGCCTTGAATTCTGCAGTCCATGAAACGACTGGCTATTCCCCGGCGGAATTGCAGTTGGGACGAAAGCTTAAAAGCCCTTTAGACCAAGTACTGCAGGTGAATGAGCTTTACCCGGACACTTCTCCTTATGAGGTAGTGCATTTCATTGAGAGTTTGAAGTCCAAAGCCCAGGAGAACAGCAGACAAGCTAAAGTGCGCCAGTTGTGCAACTACAATAAGCATCGAAGGGATGTGTGCTTCAAGAGCCAAGATCGGGTTTGGGTCCGTAATCACCCTCAATCTAAAGCATCCAAGTTCTTCTCCGCTAAACTTGCTCCTAAATGGAAAGGCCCTTATCGTGTTCTCCAACCTTTAAGTCCAGTAAATTACCTTGTGGTGCGAGAAAATGATGGAGAAGATCAAAGCAATGTCAATGTTGTAAATTTGAAACCCTGTTACCCAACAGCTGAGGAAATGGATGTTTATGAACATAAAAAGGTTTTGGACATCTTTGAGGAAGAGTCTGACGAGGAAGACTTCCTTGGTTTTGAGACTTAAGAGCGGCCTAACAGCCATGGGCTGTTTTTCTAAAAGGGGGGAGTGTGACAATCACATTTCTGTTATATTTACATAAAATATTTAATCTACACAAATATATTTATTTACTTACTTTCACTACATCACACTTTTATTACATATTACTTCCTCACTATTGTCACTTGAAGTAGTTCGCTGGCTTAGTGACCTTCTAATTGACTAGCCAATCAGGTGTGGTGGAGGTCATGAGCTGGAGTCTCGCTTTAAACAAAATAGGAAGTGAGCTGTCAAACCGGGGGGAGTTGAATGTTCAGTCAATGCGTTGTGTCGGAGGTTGCGGTAGCTCAGTGGAAGTTCGGAAACGCTTTAACTAAAACCTATGGACCTATTGGACTACTGGAAGTGAACGTGGATGTGGGGAATGGACGTGTGGATTATAAAGGTACTGTGCTATTGGATTAGTGCGAAGTGTTAGAAGCTACACTTTTTGCCTGGCTAATCGAGCCTATACCTCCCTAAACCTCCTCCAAAAACTTTGGTTTCAACTAGGCCTACGTCGTTTTTCATCTCTTCCTTGCTGCTCTCCTCCCGGGACACACACACGCTCATATAGGCTACACACACACAGGAACACTAGCTGCCAGTCCCTCCTAGGCCGCTCGTTTTCATTTGTTTGTTTTTGGTTATTGTTTTGTTTGTGTGCGTCGCCATAGACGTAGTGTTTTGTTGATCTTCTAATGAACTGTTGTCGACGTCGCCGACGTCCTGAACTGAATGACATTTTGTTTAATACACTGCATCACCTGCTTGAAAACCATATGCTGTGTTGTGTTTCTTTTTTTGTCAACTTTAAAACGGGAAGGGTGACGGGGTCTTAATACTGACACGGCAGTTGTAATGCTGCCTGGCGCCCAACATAATCATTTCCTTTTCTTGTGTCAGAGGCCACCGTTACAGATTACATATTTCCCCAAGAAATACCGGAAGTTAGTTCCACAATGTCACATTTTCAATTGGCTGTGAGTTTAATGTTGGCGGATAAACACTCTATAATTTGGATATCATTTGGTTCAGGAACTTCTTCTTTCCCATTAGAAAGTTAATACAGACCATAATATCAATGCGCAGTACCGTAACCTAGCTCTGTTTTCAGTATGGCAGGAAAGTTTTGACTTAAACCGGGTATGGATTTCTCAATGGATTGCACAACGCACATTTCAGGTGAACTGATTTTTTTATTGAAGATTAACTTGTTGTGAATCTAACCAACCTATTTTAAGGACGTGTCATGCATGCTACCGCTTAAACAATTCGGTGTTTAGACACTGACTGACCGTATGCAGCGCCACCTGCTTCCATATGGCAGGAAAGTTGCGACCTAATCTGGATATGGATTTCTCAATGGATTGCTTCGTATCACAACGGACATTTCAGAAGAACTGATTTTTTTCATGAAGATTAACTTGCTGTGAATCTAACCAACCTATTTTAAGGATGTGTCATGCATGCTACTTCTTGAATTAATTCGGTGTTTGGACACTGTCTGACTGAATGCAGCGCCACTGCTTACTTATTGTTTTCAAATTGGAATTTCTCAAAACCCTAAAATTCAGAGCTTTCAGAGATTCTCAAAATCTTTGACATGGCCTAACTCAGTCAATATTAGGTATATCATGGAGAAATTTTCACAGCCTATTCATTCTACTGTGTAGAATGATCTGATGTAAAAATACATAACATTAAAAAAACACTTTAGCTGGGTTATCATAGGCAGGGTCACATATTTGAATGTAAGCTATATCATCTATACACAACCAAGGGACGGAAGTTATCCTCTGAAAGCAGGGCCTCGCATCTTTATATTTAGTGTTGTGGCGGAGTTGCGCAAGGAGATGCAGAGTGTGCACATGTTTGCTTTTTTTGACTGGTGGCAGTGCCCAAGATCAGATGACAATACGTAAGTTGGATAATGTAGGCTAAAATATAAGGGCAGGCCTAAAGCAAACAATAAAGGACAATGTTTAAGCCATTGGACATTATTGAAAGAAAAAAATCGCAAAGATATGCAGAATGAATGAATAATGACCAGCGAACTAGGCTACTTTTTCAGCAAAAACATCCTATCCTAAAAGAAACATTAGGCCTACATCACGCTTATAATTTAGTCCTCTGTTTTGTAGGCTAAATCAGCATTATATTACCCTGGGTCATATTGGAAACGTACTGTACGTACAGGATTATACTGTAGCGGTCTTTCCTTCATAAGGTAGCAAATTTTTTTCCTACAAAGTAAACTTACTAAATGTTGATTCTTCACATTACTGGATTTGGACATGGATGCATAATATCTCTTTCCAGAAAGCTTTGCTTGGAAAAACATAATTAGTTAAGCTATTCGAACTGACGCATAAACATAGGCTAGTTAACATCAGATGGCATAGGCTAGGCCTATAAAATGTTTTCAATATATATATATTTGATACAGCTTAGTTAGGCCATTCTCTGAATCACACTTACGATCAAGCAAAATTTGTATAAATAAGGCCCCTGGTACTGGATTTGGGGGTGCAGTACTTTGCTCTGGTGTGGTCAAAATATCAAAGAGAAGACTGAGATCTCTGGACAGGCACCTCTGGAGGAGTAGGTGACAGTCTTCAAGGTTGAGGCTCTGAATCCTCTCCTGAAATGAGCAGATAGGCATGTAATTAGTTCAAGGCTCAAATGTTTCTACTGTATGCCAGGATGCACAGACTAATTTAAACATTAGCAATGTGGACTCTGATTTCTAAACATGGTAATGTAGCGATTTGAGTACATACTTGCTCTGCCGCGAGCCTTTGTCTCTGGGAGACACTCTGGCAATGAGTAATGATGCACGTTACTTTTGCCCCTTGCATCACGAGGAACCAATCACAACGGTGTATCTGTTATAGGTGGGCCAGAGGCAAGCTAAACAGATGACGACAGCGCTGCAACGAATCAGTTAGTAAACATTGGTCGTAGTGTTATCCAATTGCGTCGAAGTCCAGAATCAGTCAGTAAACATCGTAGTGTTATCCAATTGCGTGCAGTGAGATTTTCAAATGCATGCTTGGTGCCGCCCCTCGAGTTGGGCCATTTTCATTATTCGTGGCCAGACCCTTAAAGTGATGGTTCGGAGTAATTTCACCCTAGGGTCCTTTGCACCATAACCTCGAGCCAAACACCATCCCCAGAAGTTGTTTTCCCTTGGTCGATCATTGGTTGAGTAGCGCTATCAGGCGAATACAGAAACTAATGGCTTGTGCAGGTGCTTATGGAACCAATAGAGTAATATGTAGTAATATGTTCCCTATTCTAAAGTTGGGTCTTTGTTCACATTTAATTCACAATTAATTTGGCACTTATTAACCCCCATGTGTTCCCTAAACTAAAGTTGCCTCCTATTCACACTTATTAACTGTATTACAGCGCACAGTAGGCTACACAACAAGCAGACAGCCAAGTTAGCACAAATAAAAATGATGTCTTTTATTAATGAATATGAGATAGGATACAAATATCTACTGTGCATACATGTTAGTAACTTTTTGAATAGGGAACATATTCTGCATTACAAAGACTTAATTATGAGTTATTTGAACACTATTAGCACTTGCGGTTTAGTGTCTAGTTCCATTTGAATAGACCATCTTTAAAAGTATTATTAGGGGTGAATAACTGTTCTTGCGGTACTACCACCTTAGAAGCCCCATACTGAGCCATGCATATTTAGGTCATTATTCATAATAACTATGAATAAGGGGTAATTAGGAGCTTACATAGGGGAAATTCTGGTAACACTCCATAATAAGGTGCCATAATAAATAGCAAACTAGTAATTACCTAACCCCTTTGTTAATATTTGTTAATTGTTACTAAAATATCTATTTGGCACAAGTTAATAGTTTTTTCATCATTAATTAAATATTAGTGGTTTGCATAAAATCTGTATGTTAATGTTTTAACAAATCTATTAACTAATATTGTATTAATATATGTTAATAGTTAACTAATTAACAGTTATTTCTTATCATTTAAATGTTAAATGTTTATTTACAAACTATATGCTAATATCAAAGTTAATGACATTATTATTTATCTAGCTTTTCTGATTAGCTTTGTGGATAATTTATGGAATTTATGGTTTATGGCTTTATGGTCTTGTGGGGTGTATAAGGCACCCTGCCAGTGCCAGTGGTTGGTTGTGTGAGAGTTTGCGCTCCTCTTCTTTCACTTCATCCTTATTGGATACCTCTGTGGTTGGCTGTCCTGTAATTGGTGACTCTCTTTGCTTGGTCTTTGAAAGTAGTGTACTCTTTGCCTTTGGAAGTACTATTTGGTTGCTGCTTGAATTTGTTTGTTAGAAATGTAGTTTAGTGTTTGTATGTGATTTTCGCTGTAAAGCAGCTTTATTGAGATTGGTGTTTTGGAGCCCCCTTTGGAGAAACGCTATACTGCAGCTCTGCGTTTTGTCCTTGTATTGTTGCCATAGCCGATCAGAAGCAGTATGCTTTGCATTGCGTTGGTTGACTGTATAAAGCTCTCCCCACTTTGTTTTAATTTTGTAACTGTAAAATGTTTAAGTTGAAAACTTTGATATACCACCTGTATTATGTTACTTTACATGTATTGTTAAGATTTGGGTGCAATTCCAGCAACTTAGAGAATGTTTATTAATGTTTTCATTATGACCACGAGTTCATACACACTGAGTCTACGTGACTAGCTGTAAACTCCGCTAGCAACTTTCCATGCATTCAGTGTAGTTTAGCATAGTGTGCATGGAAAGTGCAATTCAGTCTAGCAGAAAATGAATGTACATTTAGTTTAGCATTATGTTTATGCATTACCTCCGTATGGTCTACGTCTGTGAGTGTTTAGTGAGTCTCAGAATATTAATAAACTGTCGTTCTGTGCACCTGAACATTCCATGTCGCATGTCTCTCCAATTGCTAGTAGGGCTGACAGTGATGGTATAGGAATGATGCATGTAATATAGCCCATTCAACTACTTGTTGTTTTATTTTAACTTTTCCTAAAGGAATAAATGTGATAAGCCAGTTTTAGTCTCAGTCCCTTCACCGTCTGACTAGTTATATATTACTTATATATTAATAAAGCTTAACCAACTTTATTATAAGGGTCCCCCATACTGATAGTTATATTACTAATATATTAATTAAGCTTAACCAACTTTATTATAAGGGGCTCCACACTGATAGCTATATACTACTAATATATTAATTAAGCTTAACCAGCTTTATTATAAGGGTCCCCCATACTGATAGTTATATATTACTAATATATTAATTAAGCTTAACCAACTTTATTGCAAGCGGTCCCACGCTTATAGCTATATACTACTAATATATTAATTAAGCTTAACCAACTTTATTGCAAGCGGTTCCGGCGCCGACAACAGTGGCAGCATGTCAAGGTAGCTCCGTGTTTTTTTCTTGAATTTCCCCTTGGGGATCAATAAAGTATCTATCTATCTATTGTAAGGGTCCTATGGAGAGCGGATAGGCAGCAGCACAGTTTAATAACAATTAGTTAAATAATAATAAATCATTAACTTTTCTATTAACATATAGTTTGCAAATAAACATTTAACATTTAAATGATGCAAGAAATAACTGTTAATTAGTGCCAAAAATACATTTAGTTAACTATTAACACATATTAATACAATATTAGTTAATTAATGATTAAAAAACTATTAACTTGTGCCAAATATATATGTTAGTAACAATTAACAAATATTAACAAAGGGTTAGGTAATAACTAGTTTGTTATTTATTATGGCACCTTATTATGGAGTGTTACCGAAATTCTTAATTAAGGGTCTAGTAAGGGTAGAATAAGGTCTTACAGAATAAGGTATTAATTAGTGACTTATAATGACTAACAAATGGCTAGTATGCTACTAATATGCATGTTAGTAAGCAGCTAATTAATGGTGAATATGTGTGTCTTCAAGTCTTATCATTATTTTTATAATATTACCGTTTCTATTACAGCTCTATAAACTGTCAAATGGTTTGTGATAACAACATGCGCATTCACAACGTAACCTAGAGAGATGGCCCGGCAGTGTGCATGATGCACGCATTTTCAACAGCAGTCTACAAACCACACCACAAAGGGCAAGCAACATAATAGTCACCTGCGCAGTCCTCCACAATTTGGCAATCGACTGGGATGAGCCCCGTTTCCCTCAGCCACAAGGCCTTGGAGGACTAATAGGCTACTTCTGGCCTGATGATGCTGATCTAGCAGGCAGGCAGTGCATTCGCCAAGCCATTATTGCTAACCATTTCCGTTGACTGCATAAATGGGAATTTACCTTATGTTTCGTATTGTACGATCTACTGTGCGTCCATTTATTTTACTGACAAATAATCTGTTTTTTTGTCGATTTTAGTTAGGCATTTGCCTATTTAAGCAACTCCTATTTAGCCTTTATTGTAGGCTACTGTATCTGGTGTAATAAGACCAAATGTAGTAGATGTTATTATTAAAAACACAAATAATTCTAGCCAACAGGGTGTGTAGCCTATGTGCCGGTTATAATGGAGCCTATATACTAATATAATATAGGTTTCATCCTGCAAACTATGGTTTAGTCTCTCCTAAAACCACGTCTGTTTCAAGATTAGACTAACACGCACTAAATACGCCCTCTAGTGTGTGATGTGAATTTCCTTGAAGACAGCAATTGAGGTAAAACGCAGCAGCAGGTTAAACCACAGGTACATATGACACAGCAATGGAGCTTAAGACGTCACGTGACTTCCTGCGTCACTGACGAGTTTAAAACTAAGCTAGTGACAGAGCAATTGCCCCAGTAAGTTCCTACATAAAACATTATTGTTTATTTCTCAGTCAGCTCCAACACAGTATCCTGGCCACTTCAGCCAGCCTGATAAGGAACAGCCTTCTACATCATCAGCAGTCCATGTTGTAAAAGCAAACAAATGTATAGTTATAGTGGATGGAATCCACTATCTTGAAATCTCCTGGCTTCTTCTTCTTCTTCTTCTTCTTCTTCTTCTTATTATATAACCTTTTCTTTTAACCTTTTCAAGAGTGAATGCGACTCTAACCACTTAACGTACAAACATGTTGAAATAACCGTTCTGAAGGTCTGGAGTGGGGCAAGAGAGTTATTATTTCAGATTTAAAAGTTATACTTTTTGAGAAATAGGGGATTAAAAATGTTAAAAAGCTCACCCCCCCCCCCCCCCCCCCCCCCCCCCCAAAAAATAAAAGTCACAGCCATATCTCATGCTTTGCGCATTATATCTCCAGAACGGCTTGACGTATATGCTTCAAATTTGGTACAAGTGTTTGTATGGACTCAAAGATGAAGTGCGTTGATGTTGGAGGTCAAAGGTCAAAGATCAAGTCCATGAATACTCTGAGCGCGATATCTCAAGAATGCCTTGACATACATGCCTGAAATTTGGTATGAGTGTTTGTATGGACTCAAAGATGAAGTGAATTGATGTTGGAGGTCAAAGGTCAAATGTCAAGGTCAAAAACACCTTCAGTGTTGACACAAGGTTTTTTGGTACAAGGGTTTGTATGAACTCAAAGATTAAGTGATTCAATGTTTTTTTCCAGGAATCTCCCCACCAACATTAAGCCAGCAGCTTTCCATCTACTATTGTAATTCCTCTGGCATTACATTTCTAGTTGTATATAGTTCTTTCTTTTGTCCCCTCTTACATGTGCATTGTACTTGATTTATAGAAATATTGCATGTTGTTTCAAATAAATCACATTTTTCATCACTAAATAAAAAATGGCATTTATTTCCATAAGGCACACACCACATATTTTTCACATTTGCTCAGCCCCAGAGTATCCCTCCGCCATGGTAATTATACTGCCAGATTCAGGACGGTCTGCCCTACACACACATGAAAGGTATGTCGAGCTGCCAGGTTGCTGTGGTGAGATACATGCCAAAATATATAAGAATTGTATAATACGCTTTTTGTTTTTTTCATTATTTAAAAATCTAAATCAAATCAATGCAAGTATTAATACTTGAAATAGTGGCAGATCTGGGTAGCCTAGACTCTTACAATGACCAGGATAAATAGTTATAACTAAAGGTAGTGAGAATGCCCCTGAAAATAGAGCAGGCCTCAAAGGGTTAAAGGTACACTATGAAGGTTAAGGTATTTTTGGTGACTGTAGAGCTCCCTCTAGAGTAACAATATATTTATATTTCACTCTGCTGTTGTAAATAGCACACTTCTTGTTACTTATCCCCCCTGTATACAATGAAAATACTTCTGTTGAGGAGGTGAAGGATTAATAGCTGTATAGCTATACTAGGTGGACGATTCGCCTATTGATTACATATTACATATCGAAGCCTTATTGGCTTCGTAACGTTGAAAATCTTGCATAGTGTGCCTTTAAGAAAAAAAAACACTAGGCCTTTAACCTATATGACTGCATTGCACAAACGGCAGTGGTGGTCAGAATAATTGATTACATGGAAATCTCCATCAGTGAGAACTTTCTGTCAGCTGAATAATGTCAGATTAATCATTTTAGACTGGTTTACTGGACAACCAACAAACTTGGGGCCTTTGCGACACAAAGCAGATTATTATCCTGATGCAAAGTTTATTCCTATCTTACTCTCGGAATTTTCACCATGCGCTGTACTTTTATTGGGCTTTTCGCCCAGGGGTGTGGCAGAAGGTGTGTTCTGGTGTCTTCTGCTATCTTACACCCTCTAAAAATCATTACGCCACTGACCAAGAGAAACCTGGTCAGAAATCCTTGGTGAGTTGTTTATAAGTTATTTTAAGAACTCTGCTTCTCTCATCCACAGGAATGCACACCAGCGCACATCCATGCAAAACATTACAAATTACATGATTACAATGGAAAACATAATCATAACAAAGATATTACGAAATACATCTCACAATGAGTAGTTATTCACCATCAATTACACATTGGTAACAACGGATAAAAGTGATTAGGCGAAGTGATGAAGCACAGCTTAAGACGCACTGTCACAAGATGTAAGTTGTGCATCCTCTCCTAGATAGGATCTCCTCTGCAAGATAGATGTCCTTAGGTTTTTTATTCAATCATTCGAATATTACTGGGGTAAGTGTTGCTTTTTTCAGGCTATGTTTTCGATGGTAACCCATTGTCAGTCAATAATGAAAGTAATTAACTGTGTATAACTGTTTTGTCGTTGACTATGACACCACGGTGAAGTTAGTTTCACTTTGCCAATGAGTTCAAATAACAGACAAGTGCAGTGTGTAGGCTATACTCTGCTAACCTGACCCTAGCCAGATGAATTTCGCTCCGCCTAGCTCCACTCATCCATCTGGGACCAATCCATTGAAGTGTTGCTTCAGAAGGCTGGGCCTAATCAAAAAAAAAAAAAAAGGAATGGTGGAAGAGGTCCCAGATGGATGTGAGTGAAGCTAGGCGGAGCTAAGCAGAACGAAATTCATCTGGCTAGGGTCAGGTTAATACTCTGCTAGGTTTTAGTAAAATATGGTTTAGTGGAATATCTGTTCCATATGGTCTCGCATGCAAGCAGATACCTTCAAATGCACCGCTGACTATCAACATACACATGCACTGTTTGAAGTTATGCTGCTTGCTGTTAAAGGGAATGACGGATGTCATTCTCATTGGTTTAAATGATGTTACACCCAAAACACACCCATGACTGATTAAGAAACATAGGAACCCCTTGTTGCACCCTTGTTGCGCCATCTGCCCGACATTTGATAATGGTTGATAACAAAACCACTCCCAATGTGGACTGGACAACCCACTAAATTTAATTAAGCTATTCACTGTTGACCATGCGTTTTAGATCGCAAAATTGGGCCCTCCATGTTGTTTAATATCAGTCAGTAAAAACATCCCACTGTAAAAGGATAGACAATCAATATAGAATGTTAAAGATATGGTATATTTAAAAAATGGCCTGTAAGAATGCAGATAACATGTTATGTTTTAGTAATAATGGTAAATATAATTAAGCTAATCGGAGAGGGCCTTTTAAAACTTAAAGTCCAACAATTCCTTTCACTCCTAACTTCTATATGAAATGTTGGTCAAATCAACAGTTTTTAAAATGCTCATTACTTATGTTCCTCAGATCCAGGCCAGCAAGGTTATCAGGACTATCACATGTGATATTATTGTAAATAGTGACAACAGCATGGGGTTCCTCACTCTCAGCTAGTATTTCTACCTGTTGTGGACATGCCTGAGGTCTCTTGACACAATAATCCCTTAGAGGTAAAGCATGACAGTCACATTTCCAATGGTTTCCTGAAAGCCAGAGTTGGTCTAGACTATTAGGAATTGCAGATGGAAGATTGGCCAGTGAATTATCTTTTAAGTTGAGATAACGCAATTTGGACAACATCTGCATGGTTCCATTCATTAAGTGGTCAAGCCGGTTTGCAGAGAGATCCAGCCAGGAAATACGCTGAAGAGGTAGCAGGACCTCTGGATGAAGCTGACGAAGTTGATTATTTGACAGTAGTAAGTAGTCAAGATTCCTTAGTCCATAGAATGTCTGTGAGGAAAGGTGTGTAATCTTGTTAAATCGTAGGTCAAGCTGTTGCAGGCCTTGCAGCTCTGAAAAGCTCTGGTGCTCCACTGCAGAAATGTTGTTGTGCTGAAGAAAAAGTCGTCGGAGACCTGTGAGGCCAATGAATGCTTGAGCTGTTATTTTTGACAGGCATCCTTTATCAAGATGGAGACTGTGCAGCTTTGACAGGCCCTTGAAAACTTGATCAGGTAGACTACGAAAACAGCTGCCAGACAGGTTGATTACAGCCACATGAGAAAGACCCAGGAAGGTACCCATACGTGCTGTTTGGACATGATTGTGTTCCAGCTCCAACATTTCTAGATGACCAAGTCCCTCAAAGATTCTTTCCCCCAAGACAATTATTCGGTTATGGCTAAGACGAAGTTCCTCAAGGTATTGCAAGTCACGAAATGTCCCAGGCCTGAGGCTGGTGATGGAATTGTTAGAGAGGCGAAGTACATGTAGACTATGAAGACCTATAAAGGTTTCCTCGTGGATTACTGCGAGTCGGTTGTTAGTTAGGTCTAACCATCGTAATGATTTCATTCCAGAAAATGCTCTGGGTGCAATTGAAGTAATTTGATTTTGTGCCAGATAAAGTTTCTGCAGCTTTGAAAGCTTATGGAATACATTGGCCTTAATAACCTTCAGATGATTTCCAGTAATATCTAACTCCTTGAGCTCTGTAAGGTGATGGAACAACTGTGTTTGCAGGTAAACTAGGCGATTTCCTGCAAGTACCAGTTCTCGCAGGCCTTGCTGATCCTGAAAAATATTTTCAGGCAACACAGCAAGTGAGTTCCATCCTAGATTTAGCAGCCACATATTAGAAAGACCAGCAAACAGTCTGTCTTCTATTCTTGAAAGCTGGTTATTGTGAAGACTCAGTGAGGCAAGATTGGGTGTGTTTTGAAAAACAATACCTGGTAATGTTCGAATGTTGTTGCGCTCCAAATGTAGATGTGCCAATGAACGTAATCCTCTGAATACCTGCGCATCCAGTGTGTAAAGCTGACCATTCTGTAAGTTCAAAAAATCTAAGTAATTTAGATCCTTGAAGGTTGCAGCAGGCAGGGACGTAAATAGATTTCCATCCAGCCATAATGAATGTGTGGACTTAGGAACATCGGGAGGTGCAAGAGTAAGATTGCGTGAGCTGCAGTATACACTGAGGTCGGAACTGTAGTCATCAATGAGACAGGTGCAGCCTTTGGAGCATGGAATGGGAGTTTCGGTGGGTTTCTCTGTAGTGGTAGCTGAGTGTGCCCACATGACTGATGCTCCTAATATCCACAGCATTAGCAGCACAGAAGAATGCATCTCAACTAAAAAAGTAAACATAAATTATTAAGAATTATTAAAGTATTTTAATATAGAACACACACACACACACACATAAATACACACACACACACAAGTTAAATGTGGACACACCTATTCATTTATGGGTTAACCACCTTAAGTTAAACACTGGGATTGGTTTTCCAACAGTCCTGAAAGAAATATTATACATGTTGGCTGCTTTTCATTCATTCGTGTGAATTAAGAGACACCCCAGGTGACTATTTAAAGGCCCACTCTAACTCTAGTAATTTTAAACTCTAGTAAACTTTCGCTGGCTCTTCCATGATGAACGTCTATAAATATGAAGCCATTGCTGCTTGATCTTATAGCTAGCCGGCATGGTTAACTGGTGTTTTAGGGGGGCGTGTGTATGTCGAATTGCCCTAAAGCATTTTGTGTTTCTTGATCGTTCTCGCTTCTCACAAGACTTCCGGATTCAGACTTTGCTGGGAAGCTAGTGCAGATCTTGCAAGGCTGGTTTTTCGCTAGTAGACGGTAGGGGGAGCAGGTAAAGCCGTCATTTTCGACACAACAGGTCATTTAACCATCACAACGATTTCTAAACTGTTTTATTAAGTTGAAAATGTTGCATAGTTTTCCTTTAATTAAGCTGGTTATGATTAATTAGTGGCTATTTTCATCTAGTACATAGTAGAGTGTTTTATGATTCTTCAAAGTAACCTCTGTGGAATCATCCTAACCAGCTTCATGAGATGGTCATCTAGAATGCTTCTCAAAAAGTTCTTTACATGTATAGGAACTCCTTCAGAACTGTTGGAAAACAATAGCATGTCTAACTGAATGTGAAAAGCTGTCATCACTAAAAAAGTTGCCTACTTTGGAGAGCCTAAAATATATAATAAAATGTGTTTACTACATCACCCATTGAAAATAGTTAGGAAAAGCAAGACCTGGAGAAGGTGTGTCCAAACATTTGACTGGTGATATATATATATATCCTTAAATATAGGCTAACTATGGAGCCCAGGAGGTGTCATTGCAAGATATTTTTGTGTATCGAGAGAACGTGCACTCATTTTACTAAATCGTGCACACGTTTACTAAATTGTGGTCTCATTTTACTAAATCATGCACACGTTTTACTAAATTGTGGTCTTAATTTACTAAATTGTGCACAGGATTTAGTAAATTGTGCGCACGTTTTTACTAAATAGTGCGCTCATTTTACTAAATTGTGCTCTCAATTTAGTAAAACATGCGCACGTTTTATTATATTGTGCGCTCAATTTACAACAATTAAAATGAGAGCACAATTTAGTTAAATGAGCGCACTATTTAGTAAAACATTTTACGTTTTACATTTTACGTTTTACATTTTACGTTTTACTAAATCGTGAGCACGATTTACTAAATTGAGAGCACAATTTAGTAAAATGAGTGCACAATGAGCCCACACTTTCTGGATATATACCAAAAAATACCTTGCAATGACCCCTCTAGGGCTTCGTAGCTGACAGAACTAGGAATGTAAAAAAACTACTTCTGAATCATAAAGCTAGGCAATTCCATGCAAAGATCATCCTTACTATGGAAAAAAAAATTGTGCACATGCAAATAGTACTGTTGTTAAAATCTTCATTTAGGTCTATATTTTATTGTTTGTAACTGATCTGATTGTTACATTTTTAAATATTGTGTTGTTTTTGTATGTGTGTGTCGCTTTGGACAAAGGCATCTGCAAAATCCCATAACCATAACCATCTGATTGAATTTGATGGCGAATTACACTCTTTTTACATAATAAATATGGTGTACAACCATACAGAAACAACATTTTTCACATGGCAATATTCTACATATTTCAAAAGTGGATAAATTGACTCAAGGTTCCAACAAATTGTATCATTGACAAATTCCAGATTGACAAGGGAATGGTAGAGCAATGTGTATGCTCAGCTTGCCTTTAAGAGCACAGCTCCTTACATTTGTAAGGCTCTTGTTTTTAAGTCAGCAAATTCCATGGCCATGTCACATCCATAACGTTTTATAGGAAAAGTTTATGCTACACATACAGTATTGATGCAGCATGTCCAAAGTGATGTCCAAAGATGTCCAAAGTGTGCAAAGATGATTTGTATCAATGTAAAGAAGTGTTTCTCAAAGTGTGGTCCGGGGACCACTGGTGGTCCGCAAGCTATCCCAAGTGGTCCGCGAGCAGACGTGGTAAATTATAGTATAGATGCAATATTGAACCAACTTGTATGTAAATCCAAACAGTTCTGCAACACTGCCTATGTAAACTATGCCAGTTTAAATTATATTAATCCTCTGACACAATAAGCAAAGTGGTTCAGTGAGTAGGCCTTGTGTAATATACTGTTGAAGTATGTACTACTTTTTTTTTAGATAGGTGGTCCGTGAATTTTTTTTTATTGGTTAAGTGGTCCTTGGTATGAAAAAGTTTGAGAAACACTGATGTAAAGTATGATGAACAAATTGTGCTCCTTTCTTATTTTTAAAACCTTTGATGGTGCGTTATGGATGTGACGTTATGGATGTGTGTCTGTGTGTGGATGCCTGTCTGTGTGTGTGTGTGTGTGTGTGTGTGTGTGTGTGTGTGTGGGTATGCGTGGATGTACTGTATGTGTGCAAATCATAAATGAGCGGGTATGGGCTAGGTTGATACGGGCTCATTATAGCAATTTATATAATAATTTTATTGCTAGTTTTTCATAATTACTATTTCAATTGTTTCCTGTCAAAATTCACTACTTAATTATGTGTTTTACATAGTTTGTGGAGGACTGGTTCAGACACGTCACATCCATAATGTGAAACCGTCACATCCATAACGACAGTTTTTCCTACATAATGCATTACAAAAATGATTCATAGATTCAAAAACACACTTTTTGTGTTTATTCTAGTCTCCTTCATACTACATATATCATGGTTCCAGCAGTTTCCTTCAAAATTCACAGAGTTTGTAGAAAACTTGTAATCTCTAATAAAAGTGTGTCTATTTCATGTCACATCCATAATGATTTGTATTCTTAGGATGTAAATGATTACATGAAATTTGAGGATTTGTCAGTATTCAAAGGACAGAGGTTTCATTAAAAGTTATGCAAATTAATTCACTGATACTAATTCTGCCACTACTCTAAGGCATTTTGTTTACCAATATAAGTCCAACTGTCAGATCCATAACACTGGAACTGCCCAGCTGCAGCATGGTTGGTTTCACAAAAAACAACTGTATGAATTACATGTAATTGCTAGCCATAGCCAGGTCTGTGCCAGTGACGTAAACAAGTTGTACTGGGCGCTTGTGCAATATATCACTCTCAGCCCTCTATCAGTCCTCTAGTCCCAGAGAAAAAAGGAGATGCCACTGTTTGTCACATAGCAATCACCAGTCAGAACAGTGTAGAAATGAGCCATTGTGATTGTTATGACAAACAGTGGCATCTCCTTTTTCTCTTTGACTAGAGGGCTGACTAGAGAGTTAAATGGAAGTCAGATTTGCTTAGTAGTAATGTGGCTCACAGTCTGTGCATATATCCTGTTTTTTTTTTATTATAATTTAATCTGCAGTGCATCCACTGGTATTCATTTTTCATGGCGGCCCACCATGACAAAACAACTGATCGTCGATAATTTAATAGAATGCCTTTGACTTGGTGAGTGGTCCAGCTTGCCCCCATGTACACATTATGATTACCATTACCAGAGATGGTACACTTCTAACAGTTGTTATTGGTATTTAGCATAGAGTTATTTGCAAAAACAGAGGTCTCCATATTATTTTTACAAATATTCAAATATCAGTACCACTTTACAATAAAGATACACTTATAAAGGGTTTATGAGCGATGTATAGGTTATTAATTAAGTTGTTAAGAGTTCACAAACCATTAATAAGAAGATAATGGTGACTTTTTTCATTTCCAAATAGTCCTATATTTATCCATATTGTTCAGCCTTGGATCTCATTGGTTTTAGCTTTGCCTGGCCAGGTTCTTTGATATCTGTTGTTCACTGCATGGATTCTTTGTCCACCTTAATGTTTTTTGGAATACATTTATGGCAATTTATTCATGAGTTACAAATTCCCTTGTCAATGTGGACTTTGTCAAATGACACAATTAGTTTGAACCTTGGGTCCATTTATCCACTTTTTAAATATGTATAATATTACCATGTGAAAAATGTTGTTTCTGTATGGTTGCACACCATATTTATGATGTAAAAAGAGTGTCATTCAATCAAATTCCATCAAATTCAATCAGATCAGTTACAAACAATAAAATATAGACCTAAATGAAGATTTTAACAACAGTTCTATTTGCGTATGAACAACTTTGTTTTTCATGGTAAGGATGACCTTTCCATGGAATTGCCCAGGAACAGAAAGCTGTGTTTGTCGTGTCGGGGTGTTCCCCAGGAGGTTTTTTGAAATGCTGTCCACTTAACACACCATTTTAACGCAGCTTGGGAGGGACATAAATACTTTTAGCCTACAGAACAAGCAGCTGGCTCATGTGACACATTGGCTACCTTATGCATTATCACTGTACCCTACATGGAGACATATCTCACGTTAACAATGGAGAAAACATAACATAGGCTATTATTTGTGTGAATGGGTTAGCACAAACTTAGCTTTTGGTGAAGGGAGATGCTGATCACTAATTCATTTCTTTGCAACAGCCCATGTTCTGCGTTCACTCAAGTGAGACAAATGAAATACAGTACATGTGTAACCTGCGTTGTGTTGACTAGTGTTAATTTTATCACCTATTTTTAATTTAGTCTTAGTCTTGTGACGAAATGTCCTTTTTAGTCTTTGTCATATTTAGTCATTCAAATATCATTTTTGTTAGTCAAGTTTTAGTCAACTAAAAGTCTCGTCATTTTAGTGTAGTTTTAGTCAAAAGAAAACTAAAGGTATCTTAGTCTTAGTCAGTTTTAGTCAACACATTTTAGTCTTTTTTATAACAAATTATTTCTGATTACCATTTGAGTCAAATAGTGTTTCACACATCTCAATTTTCCAACAATATTGTGTGTCCACAGGGCTACTCGTCTGTTATAATTACTCATTCTGATTTTTTGTCAGTCAGTATGTTTACATGCACAGGTAAGTCAAGCTACAGTTATAGCTCGGCTGGGATTTGACCATAGACAGTAAAAGATTTGACTGGACCACTGTCATATTCGTAGACCAGTGTTTCTCAAAGTGTGGTCCGGGGATCACTGGTGGTCTGCAAGCTATCCCAAGTGGTCCGCGAGCAGACGTGGTAAAATATAATATAGATGAGTTGTTTGCAATATAACTTGTATGTAAATCCAAACAGTTCTGCAACACTGTCTATGTAAGATATGCCAATTTAAATCATACAGTATGAATCCTCTGACACAATAAGCAAAGTGCAAAGTCAATAAGCAAGGTGGTTCAGTGAGTATGCCTATTGTGTAGACTAATTATAGGCTACTGTTGAAGTACAGTGGGCAGTGCTTCGAATTGGCCAGCTTCACTCGCGGTCCGCGCGTGGGATCACGCGGTATCACGCGACTTTAATTTGTATTTTTCCAGTGAGACGCTGCAACAACCCAAACAACCGGTAGATGGCTCAAGTGAGCAGGGTGTCTCGTAAAAAGAAATGGAGCCTGGAAAACCCTACACAGACTTCACTACAGACTTTAGCAGACTGGTTTAGAAATAATGTAATAGCCAGAAATATGCCTGCCCTAATAAAGAAATATTTGGTTAACTGCGAGTGAATCCCGTTTGCAGCCGTAGAGACGCAGGACAAATTAAACATTCTGGTTTTCTCCGAGTGCAACGATGATAGACAGACATCATTTGGACAAAATATAGAGTATTAACCTCCATTGCTCAGCCAAATGCCTTCCTGTTACGTCCTGTTATCACTGAGTTAGGCCTACAGGCGATAAACGATTTTTGATGGTCACAAGTTTACTTCATTAGGGACTGTTCGTTATTTATTTAAGGGGCTACCGGAGGAGTTTGGGGAGCATTAGTCCAAAAAGACGTGACCCTCCCTCGCCAGCAATACATTTTTCTATGACCCTCCAAAGTGATTATGAAAAAATCACTGTCAACTTTTTCTGGGTTTATCGCCTACTGTATTTGAACGTTTTCACATATTTGGCCATAAGCCGTTTATCATAGGCTATCACGAAACCAAACTACAAAGGCAAACACTTTAACAGGGGGAATTAATTGGGCATGAATCATGCTGAACGCTATTTCGCTACCTTAGAATAATAAGGTTCTATCTGCGTTTTGAGTAGGTACAACCGGGACGATTGAAACGGGGACGAATGAAACATTCCGGTTTTCTCCGAGTGCAACGATGATAGACAGTCATAATTTGGACAAAACATGGAGCATATTAACCTCCGTTGCTCAGCCAAATGCCTTCCTGTTACGTCCTGGTATCACGGAGTTACGAGCGACACTTCATTAGCGGTTTATTTTTTTGGATTATTAAAGAGTGTTTTTCATTTAAAGGTTTGACTTCGTGCTTATTCAGTAGAGCATTTAGTGCTCTCCCCAATCCCAGACGTTCACATTGCATGTTTGTTTGTAATGGATGCAACCGCGAGATAGGCTATGCGTTTGACAATAAGTTGTTAACAGAACCAAGACATATAGCCCAGCAGCAATCTAGTGACTGATCGTTATTTATTGAAGGGGCCACCGGAGGAATTTTGAGTGCTTCAGTTGGAAGTTGCATGACCCTCTCTTGCCTGCTAGAAATTGTTCAATGACCCTCCGACAGAATTGTTAAAAAAGACATGACCCTCCCCTGCCAATTGTCTTCCGCCCGCGCCACAGCCACACACTTTGTGATAACGTTCTTAAATTAATCTTTCCCGTGAGCTTGCATACCAGTCCTTCCTTTTCAAATGTGTTGCGCCTGTTTGCACAATTTCACAAATAATCATATGTGATTAATAGTATGACAAATAATCCCTGTGCACGGGGACCGAAACAATGCATGCCAACTTTTCCCGTGTTTATCACGTATTTTAACTTTCCCCGCTGTCTTGCCGTTTTAATGTTTTCCCGTAGAATATCCTATATTTTAATACTCTCATAACAGCCCTGCCATCGGGCCTGTCTCTGTGTTGCCCTGTTGCTACCCCTTGCCCTTCCAACGAAACAGATGTCTTCAAATCATCGTTTTCCTTGCTTGAAGGCGAACTTAGAGTGATGTTAACCTATTTAAGTTTAACGGCGCGATTGCCGTGAGAGCACGATTCATTGGCGCTTGCATGTTCGGCCTTATGTCTACGTGCGCACCTGAGGCTACTCAGCTGCAAGAGAAATAATTTCCCCTCTTTGTATGTTCACTGCAAGTTGGCCTACCATAACTTACCAACTCTGCACTGTAGACTGGCTATTTATATTTTTCTGTGAAATAAGCAAATGTATTTGTTCAACCTTATGAAGCAGAATTACGCATAGGGTACTTGGAACATAATACATTTGACAAAGGACAGATGAATGTTGCTAGTGACAAAATATTAACTTTCAGTGTTTTACGATGTCTTTGTCATGGGGAAGTGTTTTTCCCCATGCATTTATTCTAGGTTACTGTCAGTGACTGCCGTGAGAGAAGCGGGTTCTGTGTTTCGTTCATGTCAGTGACTGACGCGAGAGAAGCGGGGTCTGTGTTGTGTTGCGTTGCGTTAATTTATTTTCATTGGGCATACCGTGCCGTGCCGTCCACAGCTCTTCAGTTCTGACAAAGCCAAAATTACTCCTTTTGAAACAATGAGTGCAGAAAGGGGGGGGGGGGGGGGTGTCCCAAGCAGCTTTCAGCCATAAGGCTACTTTGAGAACATTTCACCCGACACTAATATTCAAAATGTTGAAAACTATTTCGGCATATCCTATAAAGCAGTTTAATTAAATGGAATGTTTGTTGTAAACAAACGAGCTACTTGGTGAGGCTTGGCCTCACAGATGCGCTCGTGCCTTAGATGGCAGGAAAAATCTTCACGATAGGCCTATTAACTAACCACCCGATTCACGTTGGCTGGGGGGAAGGGGGGCCATCAGACAATTGTGCCCAGTTAATCCGGCCCTTCCCCCAAAAAATCACACCTTCCCACCTCTGACAGCTTAAAAGAAGTCAAGAGGACTCCTTACTCACAGACCTATTCACAAACCTGCGGTTTTGAAATCCTATGCAGCTACAGGAGCTTCCAATCGCGAGGAAGCAATTTTGCATTGTAGGCATAACTAACATGCAATAACGCCGCCAACAACAACCAAAACTAGGCTAATCATTGTCAACATGTAAATTAAATGTAACATTATTGTGAATCAAATTAAAATGTTCTCTTTTGCAAACGTAGGCATAGTAACATAATAATTTAATAATGTTACAAGATACTACATCAATCCGTATGTTTCATTGGGCTACTAGGCTATGTGTTTTGCCTTGATTCATTTAGGCTAGGCCTTTTTATTCAGGGGCCATATTCACAAAGAATTTTAAGGCTAAAAGTAGCTCCTAACTGGCGAATTTAGGAGCAACTCCTAAAAATAATGGGCGTGTCACTCCTAACTTTAGGACTCCTAATTTTTTCACAAAAAGTAATTCACGAAGCATTTTAGACCTAAAAGTAGCACCTAAGTCTGGGACAGCTTAAGTCGAGAGGACTCCTAACTCACTAAGACCTATTCATAAACAGCTTTTTTGTGGCATTTTACGTTGCGATGTTTTGAAATAGCCTATGCGCAACAGGAGCTTCCAATTGCGAGGGAACAATTTTGCATTCATAAAAGGGATGCAATAACGCCACCAACAACAACACAAACTACTCATTGTTAACATGGAAATGAAATGTAACGTTTCATTGTGAATCAAATTAAAATGTTCTCCTCTTTGCAAACGTAGCCTAGGGATATGGTGACAGATTCATTTAATAATGTTGCAAAGGTAGGCTACTGCATCAATCCATAGGCCTATGTTTCATTAGGCTACTAAGCTATTTGTTTTGGCTAGGCCTTTTTATTCAGTTATTAATCATCTTCCGTCCTTCACACTACTTGTGTAGCGCACGCATTCTCCGACCTGTCACCTGTCAGTCATCATCGGAAGAGAGGTGTTTGGAATTCCCGCGTTACAATCGTCAGCCAATCAAGGTGGTCACTTCAGTCAAGCTCGTGCATGAGTAATGACGTCATCCATAGCCACGAAGACTCACTCCTAGTTTAGGAGTTGTCTGAAAGGCTTTGTGAATAACTTTTAAGAGAAAACTCCAATCTAAAATCTTTAAGTGCGATTTAGGAGTAGCCTACTCCTAGTAGTAAGATAAAAGCCTTTGTGAATAGCCTACGGCCCCAGTTATTCATCATCTTCCGTCCTTGTGTAGCGCACGCATTCTGAGACCTGTCACTCATCATCGTAAGGGAGGTGTTTGGAATCATGCCCGCGTTACAATCAGCCAATCAAGGTGGTCACGCTTGCCCATTTACCCAAATTAATGGTCGAATATTACTGATGATCATTGTTATTTAAGAACATGCAGTGTGCGTAGGGTACCAAAAACATCTTGCTCGTAAAAAAGCATCATAACGCACATTCTGGCGGGTCTGTTATTTACTGTAGGCTGCGCAAACCACATGCCTTTATTTTGGGCAAGCCTGCATTCATTCAACCTTTATTTATTCTCGGAGGGTCATTGAGGGAAGCCCTCATTTTCAATGAAGCCGAAATTACAGAAGCGAAGCAAAGCGCTCCACAAACAAGACAACATTCGAGGCCTTCTGTTGAAGAATTTTATATAAAGCCTGCGCTGACAGTAATCCTCCTGCCCCTGATAGGCCTACCACAGCTGTGGATAGTGTGGAATGTTCAAGTAATAACACAATCCAATGTGTGTCTCAATTGTCCCCCGCTGACCACCTCACACATTTCTCTAGATTTTGCAACGAACTTACATGACACAATGCCATAAAATATGCCAGTTTTAGGACACAGAATAATGTTTGTAATGATACCAGGTAGGCCAGGTATTGTCGAAGGTGCATGGTGAAATGAAATTCTTACTTTGGAAAACAAACATTTGCCGATATCATCGCCGATCATCAGAATATTGCAATAGATTCTGTGTTCTGGACTGCAGGTAACTTGTTAAGCCAGTGGTTATCAAACTTTTATTTCATTCCCCACTTTGATCAAGGGGCATGACTGGTGATAGTGGAGATAACGTGTTATCCCGAGGCTTTTGCAAGTCAGCATCTTCGACGGTAGTCTATTAAAAATTAAAAAAAGTTTTCGATGTCCCAAACGGAGAGCCATACTTTATTGTTTTTAACGACCTCTATGCTACTCACAAAAATGTAGGCATGGGGACATGATGAAGTAGGTTATCCAACTGTCGTGTGTTAAATTATTGTGATTACGAGCCAGTGGTTTTCAAACATTATGTGTGACTCGGACATCTAACTAAATGCAACAGGCTCATATCGTCCTCGCATTCGCAAAATGAGGACCAGTGTTTTGTCAAATTGCAAATAGCTATTCGTTTTAACAATTTTTTTTATGATAGTAGCCTATACAAAAAGCACTTTATACTATCTTAATATTAGAATATGGGGAGGGAAGTGGCGCGTCTGCAGTCAGCCAAATATGAATGTAATTCTGCGGCATAAAGCAGATGTAATTGTTTATCGTACAGAAAAATAAAAATGACATGTCAAGCAGTCAATTGACTACATTGCAGTCAAGAAGAAGGCCAAATAATTTACGAAACCAAAACGTGGGTCATAGTTGTCTAAGCCTCTATTGCGTAGCCTGTTAAAAACGTCGCCAGATAGTATTAAATCGGCAACAACATTGTTTTCTGCAGAAGCCTACCCAAGGCTACAGATTAATTCTGAACAGTTATTTCTCTACTGGCTCAATTATCACACCACTGTTTTGATTTGCGTAGTTGCGTTAACCCCAACACTGACAATAATGTAGACAGCAAATTTCGATTTCGATTTTCGTGTAGTCAAGCCTTAAGCCATACCCAAGTAGCCTAAATCGAGGTAATGTTTAATTATGCATGATTTATTTTGTTATTGAATTCGTAGGCTGGGATTACTCTCGGCAACAATTATGTAAGGGACGGCAGGCAGAGCGATGTACAGTGGCAGAGCGACGCACAGTGGCTGAAAGTGGTACTAAAGCTTCTCGCAGCTTCACGCCGCGTAATGCGCGAATGAAGTGGTCATTTGAAAGCGATGCCCACTGTAGGTCTAATCTTTTTTTTTTTTTTTTTTTTTTTTTAGCTAGGGTTAGTTAAGTGGTCCTGAAACTGAAAAAGTTTGAGAAACACTGTTGTAGGCCAAACTATTAATGTTTTACTCCGCCTCGCTAGATGGCGATATGCGCCCAAACACAACACATTCCCCAAACAGACTCTCCATCTTAGCCATAGCTAACCTGCTAGCGAACTTTCCATATTAGCTTACTTGCTAGCAAACTTTGCATCATCAGTCTAACTAGATGAATAGTTGACATTATGGACATTCTGGGGGATGTTAATTTGTATGAGAGAAGCTTCAACTTCTGGGTATGTAGCATTGTGGCATAAAGCTTAGGTAGTTAGCTTGCTAACTCTGGCAGAAATCTCTAGTGTTCTTGTTCCATGTAGTTTCAGCCACAGGGTTGCAGCAGCAGCACGTAGACTAGCCTACAGGAAAGCTGTTGCGTATGAACTCATTCGGAATATTTTGAAAACATAACAGCTAGATATTCTGTCTTCTCATTTTGTAGACGAACATGAAGGGAGATTTTATCTTAGTTTTTATTTCATGCAAAACATTTTAGTCTCGTCTTTTTTTCTATAGTCTTAGTCAGTGTTTCAGGACATTACTGCCGTCTCGTCATCGTCTCGTCTTAGTCATGAAAAAAAAGGTCGTTGACGAACATATTTCCTCTTGTCTCGTCTGACGAAATTAACACTATGTTGAACCTGCGCGATTCAGCCCTGCACATGCCCGGACTCGAACCCGCGAACAGCAGCACCTCGGATCGGGAGGCGAGCGCGCTAACAATTGAGCCAATATCTAAAGTGACTTATATATTTAAATTATATTACAAAGTCCATTGTCCCTAAGGAATTTGGGGTTAAGTGCCTTGCTCAAATGCACAATGGTGGAAGCCAAGAATTGAACCCACAACTTTTCTGGCTGCTGCATGCTTGCCTAGCTCTTAGGTCAGACCCCCGTGAGAATGTCAGAACAGCATTTATTGCACATTGCCAGTTAAAATGCTACATAGTACATACTGCTGCTATAAATGTGTCTGGGTAGGCGGCCTACATACTCTACATATGCCACCAACACCATCACAACCTCACATTTGCCACTAACACCAATCAAGCGCACCTTCCTTCCTCCGTTATTTTTTAACCACCGGCCGCCACTGATGCACGTGCACATGCACGCACATGCACACGCACGCACACACACACACACACACACACACACACACACACACACACACACACATAAACATAAACACGTACACGCACACATGCACACAATTCAAGAATTTCTTAGAATTATGAACAGGCAAGATGGGGGTGGGGTTGTATAAAATGTATTTTACATGTGAAATCTATGAACTAATCATGTTTGTCTAGCAGATACCAGTGAGAATTGAGTGTGCATAATGCAATTCAGTGAGACAGTGAGAATCATATATGCCTTTCACCTTTTGTTTTTAGCCAGCAGCCAGACCAGCAGATACCCTGACTTTGCTGAATTACTGAAGCTAAGCAGGCTTAGTTAGTACTTGGATAAGAAACCTCCTTGGAAGAGTAGGTTCCTGCTGGAAGTGGTGTTGGTGGCTGGCCAGTAGGTGGCACTCTTCCCTGTGGCCAAAAGCCACCAAACAAATATCAATCCCAATGCCCTATTGCAGTGACAGGGACACTGTACTGCAGGAGATGTTTTCCTTTGCATGAATGTTAAATTGAGGTCCTGACTCACCATGGTTGTTAAAGATCCCATGGCACTTATCGCAAAGAGTGGTTCCCTGATTTGCTTTATTATGACCGCCGCTAGCGAAGCGGTCATATAGGGATTGTCAAATTTTTTTTTTTTTTTTTTTTTTTTTTTCCCCCATCATCTACTTCCTGAATTTTTGGTCAACGATACCCGGGACACCGAACCACCGGGGCACATGAAATTTGGTGGGTATGTAGCCCCACTAGACTTTTACCCCCAAACCGCAAAAAAAGCAGTTTTTCCTAAATAACTACCTGAACCGTGGCACTGAGGATGAAGAATCTTTTATGGTATGTTGGTCTCAAGGGCCCACATCAACCTGGCCCATAATCACTCATTTGTGATTTGCACCCCCCCGGTAAAAAATGAAAATGCAATATTATTCTGCTTTAATCGCCCCTATCTTCAGTTAAGATGTTCAGAACTGCACCAAATGTTATGTGTATGATTGACCTGGCATTCTCTGGGGGTATGCCAAGTTTCGTAGAATTTCATCCATGGGGGGGGTCTAAAAAAATTAGGTTATGTGTACATTTAGTGACTGTAGACTCATTGGCCTGTAGATGGCGGTGCACACATATACACATGCACACACACACAGGCACCCACATACTATCGGTATTAGAACGGCCGATACATAATTACAAATTCAGTAGGATTAAAAGAAAGCCAAAATAAATATTCATCATCATCATCATGGCTGCATTTCCAGTATTGGCGATAAGTAGTCGTTTGTCCACTAGATGGCGCATCGTTGCAGTGAGACGTAATTTTGTTGAAGTTAAAAGTGGGTTGGAAAAACAATTGACGCTTCCTACAAGGACTGCATTTACCGCAGAGAACGTCTAATAAGGATAGGACAATGTTCACATAAAATTTAATTCCCATTTCTTCTTGAAGCCGAAAAATAAATCTGAGGATGTTTATCGGACATGCTTGGTTTTTACTGCAGGTACGTTAATCTTATAATGATGGAGGCCAATTTGATTGATTGCATTTGTAGAAAACTATAAATGCGGTTATACCAAGCAAATTGATAGCAGCACTGTAATTGTATCTTTCGACTGTCATTTGTTGCACGTGCTACAAAAATCATTCTGTGCAATGGAAGATTTACCAACGTTACACCGGTCTGATACAGTTTTGCCTATACATGCGTGAGACTGAGACGCCTGTTTATTTTGTTTTAAGTGCGTGCAGGGTGTGAGAGGGGAATCGATGTGCTTTGATTCCAGCTTGGTAGTTGTAGTCTGTGAAATTAAAAAGCACGTGTGTGTGAAGTATCCAAACAATGACACCTTCATTTCATTATGGCTGCTTTAGCAACACACCTTAAGCTACTGTGTAGTGGGTCCCATTTAGAAGTGGCTACTTCATTCGCGCTTTCCTTGACTCATGGAGCTGCGTGAATTTTATTACAACTTTTCGCCACGATATGGCAGTTTAAGTCCGCTTGATACTGTAAGGCGTAAGCCATTGGTTTCCAAAGGAGATTTTATTTATTTGTGTCACCAGCATAGCCTATTGACAATTTATGTTGTAAATAGGCCTACCTTATAAACCTACCTGTAGCTTAGGGAAGCTAACAGCTTTCTATTAGGATCTAGTTTGTTAGTTACAGTTTTGTCATAACTCCCTGATGCATTTTTGCATTTAGAATAGCCAGAGCGTGGTATCTCAATCGGAAAATTAAACAATATCGGGTGCCTATGGACTAGGCTGGGTGAACCCAGCCTGATCTGCCCGCTATTTATTTTTTGATTTCTTAAAAGATTGAGCTTGGTCTGGTGAAAGCCAGACTAGCCATGGACCTCAGTTACACAATGCAAGGGAACATGAATCAGCCTATATTTGCACAAACAATAACGGAAAACAGCTCTTCAACTTTGGCCCGTTAAAATGTCTATTAACAGTCTAGCGACGCATTTCATCAAGGCCCATTTGGACATGTCAGTTATTTGCACCACTGGTTAGATGTAAAACAGCATTTCGTTTCAGACTACTGTTACTTAATTTGTGCATTAACAATAACGTTTCAGACTACTGTTACTTAATTTGTGCATTGACAATAAAGTATCACATGAACTAAAGATGACTAAAATCGTATGTAGAAGAAGAAACATTCACAAAAAAATCCATCCATCCAAAAATGACCTTTGTTTTTGATAGCTGTTGAAAACGGCATGGAACTGACAGAGATGTTTTTGTTTATAAATAAATAAATAAATAAATAAATAACATTATGATACCTTTTGCTTTTCCCAAATACAATGTAGCCTACAGGTGTAAGTGACCTTTCATCAATCCAGTTGCAATGGATGAACTGTGATGAACTGCCCTACTTTTGATTGTTTAGAGATTTTAAAGGTTTTATAACAATGCTACATTTTCTTTGGCTATTCTACAATCTATTCACCTTTTCAGCACCAGTAGGCTACTTTCTGTGCAGCCGCACACACACACTCAGGCATGCTAAACAAGCATACACAAAAGTTTCAAGAGTGGGGGATGGAGTAGAAGATGGAGGCAAATTGAAGAGTGATTTATTTTTGCGGAACGGATGTACAGGACTGAGCGGCGGTCATATTTTGTACCGCTATGCGGTACATCTAGTTTATGTACACATACATAAAGACACACACACATGCACACACACACACACACACACACATAAAAACACGTAAACACACACACACTACACATGCACACTACACATGCACACACACATACATGCACACACACGACACGCACAAACACGCACATAAACACACATACATACACACACACACACACCCTCACACACATGCACCCACACATACAAACACACCTACATACACAAATACACCTACAAAAAAAACACACACAAAACACATATACACAAAAACAACCACACACTCATACAAACACAAAAAAAGGAACAAAGTAGGAAATGAACACAATTTGACAAGCGTGCCTTATTTTTGTGGAAAAAATGTGCTGGACTGGGCGGCGGTCATATTTTGTACCGCTCTGCGGTACATCTAGTTTTGTAAATTTTTGTTCATGTCTTGGTGTCGTGACTACGCTTGCGACAACGCCGCTCTGTTCGGCATCTTTTGTCTTATGTGCCAATGTCTTATGTGTGGAGCGCTCTGGGTTGCATTCTGTGAAACTGACTTGACTTGACTAAATGAAAATCTTAAGAGCACAAGCAGAAAACTTAGGGATGCACACCTAAAATCGATCTACAACACAATTATTCACATTTCCCCCCATTACAACTATATTACTGATAAATGCATTGGAAATAAATACAGAACTGATAATGTGCTATTTAAGTTTGTACAATGTCTTAGCCACATAGGGCGCTATCTTAACGATCTGAAACGCAAGTATCAAACGCAAAGCGTAAGTAGCTTTGTGGGCGAATCTTGGGCGCTGTTGCTATTTTACCGGCAGGATAAATGACTATTGCGCCCGACGCAAATCTAAAATGGGGTGGTCTGAAGTAGCTACATTACTCATGGGTGTGGTTTGGGCATAACATCCAATAAACCAATCAGAGCGTCATCTCACATTCCCTTTAACAACAGGCGCGCTTGTTCCATAGCGGATTGCTATTATGATGCCGGATTTGCCAGGCGCAGCAAGGAGTGGTTCACAGCGCTATAAGGACTGTTTAGTTGGGAACAGTTTGCTATTGATTTTTCTTCTTGACGAAATGTAATACAGAAATGTCACAAAGACATACTGTACTTTCCGATGTTTTGGGATCACTCACTGAATCACGAGGTTTAAAATGCATGGTGATATTTTTGCAATGTAATCTAACATTACTTCACTATAGATGATGCAGCTCTTCTGTCAGATAAGCTCTCCTCTCCCGTGCTGCTGCTGGGGCATTTGGGTTAAATGGCATCGGCATGCAGTTCAACATCACTAGTCTCCTCTAGTCCTCTAATATTTCCTAATTTATGTCATCAACACATCCATGAGTCGTGGAAATGTGTACGCTAGATTTATGCCTATTTTATCATGTCTTAATGGACACCACAATGATTTCCCTCGTGTGGTAATATTTTTCCTTGTAATTATGTATGGTTTGCAGAAATGGGAACAACTGCGTCCGTATAGATGAGAGGAGCAAAGTGTGCGTTGTGAAGCACATGCGGCCAAGCAAGTGCGCTTGCAGGTGTACTACAGCCGTACCTTACCATCAGGCAACTCAACAACGAGAAACAATTTCCTCTATGTGTATTCACACCAAGTTGACCTAACTTTCCAACTCTGCACAGTATCCTATTAACTGCATGACTGTAGGCTATTTACAATATTTTCTGTAAAGTAGAGTTTGTAAACACGTAATCAACTTAATGCACGCACAACTTTTGTTTGAGCAGGAGAGAGAGAAAAACAATGAATGGACGCAGCAACTACAGAAATTGTAGCCAAGGCTACTTGCTGCTTTCTTTTACTATCTATGGTTGCTGGTTATCAGCACATAATAAGCTGATTTAAGCTAATTCACTAACTCAAGACTTCAAGGCCATCATGGATATAAAAG
This sequence comes from Alosa sapidissima, assembly GCF_018492685.1. Classification (NCBI taxonomy): domain Eukaryota; kingdom Metazoa; phylum Chordata; class Actinopteri; order Clupeiformes; family Clupeidae; genus Alosa; species Alosa sapidissima. The sequence continues at coordinate 761,511 of NC_055959.1, read as the reverse complement.
ATTTTTTAAAACAACGAAAGGATGGAGGGAACATAGCAAAGCTTGGAGTTATTTCAGATGGGCAAGGTAGGCAAAATTGTGGTGCTTGTCAAAACCTTAGCGCAGCTGGAATAATGCTTAGGCTGATGTTAAAGCGCACACGATGTTTAAAGCCACACACAACGGTAAATTGGAACAAAACTAAAGGTAACTTTAGCCTTTATATTCAAATGAATAGGTCGTAATTAGGCGTTGTTGTTGTAAAGATATTGCATGTAGATGTTGTACTATATAGGCTACTAAATTTTTAGGTGACCAAGGCACAAACAAAACCGGGAAACGGACAAATATTATCAAGGCTTTGAATGTTCCGTATGTACACTGGGGTATCTGTAGATCGGTGTGCATAGCATTCATTCCTGCAGGCCTGTGGCCATGCATGCACCCTTAAAATAGCATCTGAATTTGCGCCACTGACTTTAGACCAGGATGTTCCTGGTCTGTGGCGGAATTGTTTTCTGAAACTGCAAAATATCAACAGGGAACGTTTGTGCCGGAACACGCCTTTTGCTGAACCGCCCGCGTGGGCGCAATATTGCATTCCCTAATTTACCGACGTGTACCCGTGTACCTGTGGAGGGAAAATTCCAATATGCGCTGAATGCAAAATAGAAAAGACAAAAGCGCCAGTATACACAGTCAATTGCGCTTGAGTGCACGATAGGGCACATAAACTCCTTCATTGATTTCTCTGAGGCATAGACTCACCAGGGCACTGTGACTGTGAAAAGGAAAGGAATTTTGGTGATGAGGAAGTCATTTTCAGCATTACAGTACCCTCCAGAATTATTGGCACCTCTGCTAAAGTTGACTAAAAACCGGTGTCCTACATATGTTGGTGATTTATTGTAATCTCAAAATGGAAAAAAATAGGAAAAATCCAACCTTGAAGGGAAGCAAATTTATTCTGAGAAAAAGGAAAATCTCAAAGAAATAAATATTTTAACAAAATCACATCGCTCACAATTATTGGCACCCCTGCTTGTAATACCTTCTTAAGCCTCCCTTTGCCAATAAAACAACTTGTAATATTCTCCTATGACATCCCATAAAGTTGGAGAATACAAAGCAAGGGATTTAAGGCCGTTTGTCTTTACCAAATCTCCCCCGATCGTCCTGATTCATAGGTCCACACTTGTGCATTCTCCTCTTTGACTCACCCCACTGTTTTTCTATGGAGTTTAGATCAGGGGACTGAGATGGTAATGACCAAAGCTTGATTTTGTGTTCAGTAAACCATATTTGTTTTCATCTGGACGTTTGCTTTGGTTCATTGACCTGATGAATGATCCAATCATGACCAACTTTTAATGTCTTGGCAGAGATTGACAGATTTTCTTTGAAAATGTTCAGGTTTTTCTTGGTGTTCATGATACTGTAACAGGACAAGGGCCCAGTTTCCCGAAAGCATCTTAAGCCTAAGAGCGTCGTAAAGTCCCTCTTACGAACGTCTTAAGATTTTCTGACTGTTTCCCGAAACCATCGTAGCTTAAGAACAAACACTCGTAGATCTACGAGTGCTCCAGAGTTGGCTACTCGTTACTGGCTAAGAGCGTCTTAACAGTACTTCTCACTGAGGTCACCAACAGGACATACAGAGGAATTACAACTTAGAATACATAATCCAATTTACGTTCCCATTCTTTATTGTGTTTACCTGATTTATCAGATTTTAGCGTGCAAAATAGTATAGCCTACATTTAATGGTCATAATAATGTGATGAAAAGCGGACAAAAATGCAATCCAGTTATGAAACGAGACGTTGCCAGAATAGTTTGCCATTATCTTTGCTAAATGAAGGCTATTTATTAGGCCTATGAGGTAAAAGCAGAGAAAGGAACATGTGGTTTAGTCTGTAGCGTACTGCATCTAAAATCTATTTATATCTGTGTGTGGTATATAACTTAGCCTACTTGGGATGCTTACATGCAGATGTCAAAGTGTTTCTATTTTCGTATTCGCATCGGATGTGAATTAATTGATAGGTGATTTGATGATAGCATTTAATGGGTTGGAGTAGCTCAAATAGATAATATGCTGACTAGGTCGGTGTGGTTCATCAGTGTGCGTATTTATTGCAGGTTCGAATCCAGTTTAATGCTATAAAGTGTGCAAAATTATTTTACATGTATTTTGTCAGTGATCATGGGGTGGATATGAAATGCGAGTTCAAATCCGTCTAAAACAACTTGTTTGTGAATGTTTGACAACTCCTGCAGTTGTGGTGAGCAATGCAAACACGCGCAAGGAAAACAGTAGGTGGGAAAAACCAGAAGGCACACAACACCGGACGCTCTCGTCCAGCGTTATAATGTCTGACAACGTGACCTTGAGCACTCTGTGTGTTAAGTGTCAATGGAAACTGGTTTTGAACTGAATGTGTGTTTCCACTTGTGAATGGACATTAATCCGAGGAGTACGCCTGGCTAGCTAGTAGCCTGTGACATGCCAACGTGTGAAAAGAGCATTAGGCCTTGCTGTATAAGTTGTCTCCCTACTGTAAGTGCATATATGTATGGTGTGACTTAGAATTAGTGGCTCATTCAGTGATCTCTCCCTCTCTTGCTGGACAGGAGCTGCTGGCCAATTGGGTGGCGGGCTATCTCGGTGGTCTCTTCACTTTTTCCTACTGTGGTGAATCTGAGTATTTGGTGTTGCCATGTTCACGTGTGGTGTGTCTTTAAGACTCTACTCTGATATACTCTCCAGCCCTGGATAAGCTCTAGTCCTGTTCCTGGCTCTTCCTGTCCTCCATCAGCCATCAGTCTTTTGCAGCACAGTCTGGTGTGTGTGCGTGTATCTGTGCATGTGTGACTGTGTATACTGTACATGTGTGTCCAGGCCTTGTAGGCCATTTGTGTCAGTGCCTTAGTGGCAGAGGTTCTGACTGTCTGGAGAGAACCCACTCCCTGTACGTTTTTAATGAATGTAAATAAAGACAGAGTTTATTTTTGGAACCACGCATCTGGTTTTCTGTGACCACGAACCTGTGTTACCTGGTTGGGCCTTAGGTAGCAAATTATAGTCCAAGTGATTGAATATTCTAAGGGGCAGGACCTCAGATGGCGTAGTCGACATCTCACAATAGAGAGCTAACCTACCACATGCCACAATACCATGCACCGTAATTAGGTTCCTAAGGCCTTTGGGAATAAAAACAGCCCCATAATAGCACAGCCCCTTCACCATAACTCTCATTAGGTATGGGGTTCTTTTCAGTATAATCATACTTCTATGTTCACCAAACACACCTAGGGCTCTATTTTGCACTCTAGCGCAATAGACTTTGTATACTCACGCTTTTGTCTTTCCTATTTTGCAGTCAGCGCATATTGGAATTTTCCCTCCACAGGTACATGTGCGCCCACGGGGGCGTTTCAGCGAAAAGAGGGGGCGTGTTCCGGCGCAAATGGTCCCGGTTGATATTTTGCAGTTTCAGAAAACAATTCCGCCACAGACCAGGAAGCTCCTGGTCTAAAGTCAGTGGCGCAAATTCAGATGCTATTTTAAGGGCGCATGCATGGCCACAGGCCTGCAGGAATGAATGCTATGCACACGATGTACAGACACCCTGTGCACAGATGGAAACATTCAAAGCCTTGATAATATTTGTCCGTTTCCCGGTTTTGTTTGTGCCTTGGTCACCTAAAAATTTAGTAGCCTATATAGTACAACATCTACATGCAATATCTTTACAACAACAACGCCTAATTACGACCTATTAATTTGGACAACTGTATGCAGCCCTATAAAGGCTAAAGTTACCTTTAGTTTTGTTCCAATTTACCGTTGTGTATGGCTTTAAACATCGTGTCCGCTTTAACATCAGCCTATAAGCATTATTCCAGGTTTTGACAAGCACCACAATTTTGCCTACCTTGTTGTAGCCCATCTGAAATAACTCCAAGCTTTGCTTTGTTCCCTCCATCCTTTCGTTGTTTTCAAAAAACTTTTATATCCATGATGGCCTTGAAGTCTTGAGTTTGTGAATTCGCTTAAATAAGTTTATTATGTGCTGTTAACCAGCAACCATACAGTAAAAGAAAGCAGCAAGTAGCCTTGGCTACAATTTCTGTAGTTGCTGCGTTCATTGTTATTCTCTCTCTCCTGCTCAAACAAAAGTTGTTTGTGCATTAAGTTGATGATAACGTGTTTACAAACTCTACATAAAATATTGTAAATAGCCTATTGTCATGCAGTTAATGGGATACTGTGCAGAGTTGGAAAGTTAGGTCAACTTGGAAACTCTTTCTGTTGCCTGATGGTAAGGTACAGCCGTGGCTTACACCTGCAGGAGCGCTTGCTTGGGTGCCTGTGTTGCGCAATGCACTTTGCTCCTCTCATCTATACGACGCAGTTCCCATTTCTCCAAACCATACATAATTACGAGGACAAATACTGCTACACGAGGGAAATCAGTGTGGTGTCCGATGTGAAAAAATAGGTATAAATCTAGCGTACACATTTCCACGAATCACGGATGTGTTGATGACATAAATTAGGAAATATTAGAGGACTTAATGAGACGTGATGTTGAACTGCATGCCAATGCCATTTAACCCAAATGCCCCAGCAGCAGCACGGGAGAGGAGAGCTTATCTGACAGATCTGCATTGTCTATACTCTGTAGTTAGGTAGATTACATTGCAAAAATATTACCATGCATTCATAACCTCGTGATTCAGTGAGAGTGATCCCAAAACATCGGAAAGTGACATTTCTGTATTACATTTTGTCAAGAGGAAAAATCAATAGCAAACTGTTCCCAACTGACTATAGCGCTGTGAACCGTTCCTGGCTGTGCCTGGCAATTCCGCCATCATAATAGCAATCCACTATGGAACAAGCGTGCCTGTTGTTAAAGGGAATGTGAGATGACGCTCTTATTGGTTTATTGCACGTTACGCCCAAACCACACCCATGATTAATGTAGCTACTTCAGACCACCCCATTTTAGATTTGCGTCGGGCGCAACAGTCATTAACCCGCCGGTAAAATAGAAACAGCGCCCAAGATCCGCCCACAAAGCAATTTGCGCAAAGTCAATTGCGTTAAAGTGCACGATAGAGCCCCTAAAGTGTTTCTAGCTAAAGAGGGCAATTTTCATTTCATCTGACAATAGACCACACTTCCAGATGAAAGTCACTGTACAATTCAGTAACTCCAGCCGTTTACATTGGTAATTAAATGACTGGAAAGGCCTTTTGCCTGGCATGCCCTCTAAATAATCTATTGCAGTGAGGTCACTTTTGAAGATTTTTTGGGGGACTTGGTGACCCCAAGATGATACCTTTTTCTGTAACTTTCAAACAGTGGTTCTTATGGAATTTTTGCCTGTCTTATCCTCCATAATGTGCATGGGGGCAAGATAACCTTGGGTCTTTGTCCAAGCATGTTTTGTCACATTTCCAGTTGATTACAACCTGTTAATAATTGTTTTAACTGAATATAGGTATTTTCAACAAAGTACCTAGTTTTTATAGACATCCCATTTTCTCAGATTAAATCTGCTTTCCTTCAAGGGTGGATTTATCCTCATTGTTTTCATTGTGAGATTACAATAAATCACGACCAGATTATTTTTTATACCTGTTTTTAGTTAACTTTACCAAAGATGCCAATAATTCTTGAGGGTACTGTATATCTTGCCAAAGACCAAAGAATGTTAAAACTTTTCTTCAGGAAAGACATATCAAGTCAATGACATGGCCAGCAAACAGTCTGGCTCTCAATTCCATTGAAAATGTATGGTGCAAACAGAAGAAAAGGCACCATCCTGTAAAGCTGATCTGTTAACTGCAGTTTGACAAAGTTGAAACCTGATTGATGGAGAATACTGTTCTACATAAGTGAAGTCTATGCCTCAGGAATTCAATCGGTAATAAAAGCCAGCAGAAGTGCAACCAAGTACTAATTATGATGTTTTAGGTTTGTGCTTTCATCATTTTTTCCTCAGGGTTGAGTGATTCCATATTTTTTTCTCTATATACATGTGTTAAATTACTGAAATTACTAAAAACAGAATGTTGATCTGTTACAGAAAAATATTGTTGAGGCATATCTGTGATTTGTCTTTAAAAAAAAATAATAAAAATGAATAAAACAGCTGAATGAACATCCTCCAAGAGTGGTGATTCCATCATTTTTGCCAGGGTTGTAATTGTAGTCATTTGCCTAAGCCTACCACCAATGATGGACAGAAATCACAATAGGCCTGTCCTCCATGGTACAGCAGCAACAATCTAAATAGTTGCAACAATCAAAATAACACAGTAGGCTATCTTGTTATGAAAATGGTGTGGCTCCTTTAAGTGGTAGCTATACAGTGAGGTCAACAGCTAAACTGGAAGAGGGAAGCTGGCAACTAAAGTAGATAAAAGTTTATACTTTGTTGGTCATTGAATAAAGCTGCAACTCCTTGGATTGTATCTTGTATCTCACAACCTGCATCGAAAGTAAAGCAGATCAGTGAACTTCCTGTCTGATAACCAGAGGTGGACAAAATACACAATTCCTTAACTTACTCAAAGTATAGAGATACACCTTGTCAAATATTTCTCCAATAAAAGTAAAAGTTGTTAAGGGTTTTTAAAAGTTAATTTAAAGGTTTTAAGGATATTTGTTTGGTATCTGTCTGTGCTTGACTTTTCATAGTAATTATTATTATTATTATTATTATTATTACCCTCAAGTTAAGTCAAATGTTTTTACTTGAGTTGAAGTACAGTACTTTTTCAAAAAAAACATTTATTAAATTGTAATCTAATGTTTATTTAGTCAATTCCACCTTTAAACTTATAATAAGCCTGTTCAGTCTGTTAGCATCCCTCACTCATGCCACATCCCCCACTGTATACAAAATGTCAGTCGATACAAGTGATTCTGAAGCGTTAAGGGCATTTTACTTACAGTAAACTATTATCATTCATTGGTTCCTTGAAAAAGTTTTCAAAACTATTTATGCGTAAATATCATTCACCAATTCACTCAGATGAGGATCCATTTTCATACTCATGTCATTTTCAGATTCATTGAGCTATTTGTTTCTGTTTAAAGTTGTGTAAAAAGCATGCACGATTATTTTAATTGGTTATTTTCATCACATTTAATTGGCTAAATATGTCACCTGTTATGGTAATTGGATCTTTTTAGCTCCCACATTGGATTTCAATCCAACATGTTTTGGTTACCTTAAGATAACAGCTTCAAACTAATAGTGTCATTGTAGTTTTCTGGTAGAAGTGATCCAAATGTGTCACCATTTTGTAGATTTTATTTTGAAGCCAGAGACTACTAGCAGTCTGTTCTGTAAATAAAACTGCTCACTGCAACTTCTGCTAAAAGGGGAACTATTACATTTTCAGGGGCTTGAACTGTGGAGCCACTACAACAGTTAGCATAACCATACTCTATATTTTAAAGTTAAATCAAGTTCAATCTAAAACATACATTGTGCTTCCGATTGTATCTAGCTGGTATTTTTGTATATAATGAAGTGAACAGTGAAGAATGAACAACTGCAACTAAACCTTTACCACCACCATGATTTTTACAATCCAGATTTGAGGTGAAGCTCAGGGACACATTTGTATCTGCTGATCCCCTATGCTACTCATTTTAAACAAAAAGTACTACAGCTTTTTATTATTATTATTATTTTTTTTTTTATTATTAGCATTTGATCGTTTTATTATTATTATTATTAGGATTGTATCATTATTATACAATATATTAAATATTTAGCAAAACATATGATGTAACTACAATTTGCTACAAAATCATGTAATTATCTGGGGACCTACCTTTTGCCTCAACAACTTATGTGAAGATGAAGAAGGACTCACCAAAAGACTAGAATGTGTGTGAAAAGATTAACCTACCTTTGCCTTTAAAGTCACTGTCCACTGTCTCTACTCAGTAACAGAATTAACCTCTTCTTGCCCTACCAGTGGTATTTCCAAATATTCTGTAATGTGCCATACTTCAAGGATATCTAATTTAAAGGTTTTAAGGGTATTTGTTTGGTATCTGTCTGTGCTTGACTTTTCATAGTAATTATTATTATTATTATTATTATTATTATTATTACTACTACTACGACATGACACTGCACTGTTTCTCAAAACAGCTTCCTATCTTTACCACTGCTGCATAAAAAGAGGGATGACATCTTGGACAGATATACGGACATCAGAGAAGTAAGTGCTAAATTAGTTTAGCAGGATGCATTCAAATATTTTTAAACTTAGTTACCAAACATAGGCTATGTCCTGAACTGTTGCTACAAAAACATTAGAATTGTTTAGAATGTGGTTGGACTTTTACTTCATTTGTCTTCATTATTCTGTGTAGCTTAATCCCGGGAACTCTGACCAGCTGGATGGTGTCCAAGAGATTTCCCAGAGTGCAACTGCCACCAGACTCTTTGGAGAGAGGATAGTTGACAGGCCAGCTTGAACTTTGGATTTGTAGGCTTTGCCAGTTAGTATGACATTTGCAAGACCCATTGGTTTAGCATTTTTAGTTAAGATGGTAATGACTGTTAAGTTGTTTTATGTAATCATGGGCATTGATATTATTTGTGACCAGAACTGTTTTTGCAGTTTCAGTAACTTTATAAATTGTTGTGAAAGGAAGGTGCTCATGATTAAGCACTCATTGTTCATTCCCAACATTCTAATTTCTTAAAAATACAAGAGGTGTTTTTTTGACATTATTATATTGCAGGTTAGGCTTAAGTCACAAAGTGTCAAAGATAGCTTATTTTACTGATAAAATATGAACTACTGTCAATAGGTTCGACATCTTTCTGTGTGTATCCTAAATACTAGCTTTGTTATTCATTGAAGCTAATCAATGATTCATCAGAGGAAAAAAAGAATTGGCTAGATGTTATGGCATAAACATTAACATTGAGCCATGACATTGAGGCAGGAGGGAGATGACACTTAATGTTTAAGAGAGACAAAAATGTGCACACATGCCGATTCTTTCTTTCATGGGATATATCTTTAGCCTGGTTTCACCACTTTGTGAAGAGAGTATTGGTACTCTCCACTGGGACATGTTTACAACCCTATAGCATCGTAATCGATGTAGACTTTGCATTAACTTTGAAGTCAGTGGTCCAGCCTAACCAATCACATTGATCAGGGATTCCTAACGTTACTCCATACTTCAACTTTACAATCTGAAAACGAACAGCATCAGTCAGACAACAATGTATCAACTGCAATACAGCGTTATGACATTATAAAGATACAGCTGTGCCCCGGTTTACGCAAGTCATCATCATAACTGCCCTTGGAAATTTTTCAGCCGGTTAGATGCAATCAATTGGACTAATTTAACAGGGAATTTTCTTTTTTTGTCTTGTATGTCTTGGTGTCACGGGGACGCTGTTGATTACCCCCCGTCCGTCCGTCCGGCATTTTCTGTCTTGTGTCAATGTCTTGTGTGTGGAGCACTTTGGGGCTTACACAAATGCACTAAATAAAAGTTACTTACTTACTTATTGTAACACTTCCATTTATTACCCATTTCGTCCAAAATAATACTTCAAAATAACATTTGATAAATGATTTTTCAGTAACCATAGGTGTGTAGATTTCAACAAAATCTGGTTTGGTTCTTACCGGGGCTTTTACTGCCTGAAATATCCGATTTTGTTCACTGCGCTCGGAGGTTAGGGCTGGCCTGGTGGGTCGTCTACTTCCACCCTTTCAACGGCACATGAACGGTTAGACTGAGAATTCTCGTTGCTACCTCAAAACTCCACTGGAGCTCCAAGCGGATTTGGACATGCAGCCTTGGAAGACTGTTTATAGCTCTTCTACTCACCGTAAAATGTAATTTTTGGTACATAGCTAATTTAGATACACTTATGGGTTGGGTGCTTGCGTTTCTTTAGGAATCCGCCATCTTGGTTTGCATAGAAAAGAATAGTAAGTGACACATACACGTAAGAGGACGGAAACACAGGGCTGGTGGTAATAGGGGGCGATCCGATAATTACCACAGCTTCACACTTAATTGACGTCAGTGAACGTAACATTCTAACATAACATTCTAAGGATATCACACCCCACATTACAGTATAACTGTCAAGCATTACATCGGATAGAATGTAAGTATTTCACAGCTTGTAAACATTTTCACAAAACATTTCTTTTCAATACAACATTTCATTTTAAATATCTGGGGACTTTTATAGATAGCAAATTGACATTTAGGGAAAACACTGAGTTTATTTTTAAAAAGTGCTCCCAGCGCCTTTACATAATTCGGAGGCTTAATAACTTTGGTGTCAATAAGGACTGAAAGTAATTATGGTGAATAATTACTTAATATTAATCTTAGACTGGCAAACTTCAGGAAAACTCAGGAATCAGGTTTATTCTGTTACAAGCAGAGAGGGTAAAAAATGGTCTATGTAGGCTAGGCCATGGCACAGAGGCCATGGCCTCTGTTGGATCAACCTCTCCCTCTCTTCTTCAGTTCTCCATCTAGTTCTTACAATGCAAGTTAATCACTTTTGTATGGGTTAAACAAAGGAAGAATTTGGTGGCAAAACAATCCCACTTGGTTGGTTCTCCACTTGGCATCAGACACACCTACTCACACCTACTTCACACCTACCCATTCTTATCTGAAGAGCATGAGGAGAGATATCTTATATATCAGAAATATCACTTATAGAATATTCCAAACATTCTCACAATCAAATCATTACAATCCTTGTACTGAGACTATTACAATGATACAAAACATGGATATATTTACATTTCATGACACATGGATACATTATAGCAAGGTAACATCCTTTGTCTTGTGGATCTGATAGCCCTTGGAACCAGTACATTAGCATTTCATTGGGGGAGGGGAGGATGTCTTTGTTTAATGCCAAGAGGGGCCACATGGCAACTAGTCTTGAAATTAAATTATTATTAATTGTAACCATAAAATTATTGCTATCAGGACATCCACGCAAAGCAGCAGGCCCAGACAACATACCAGGACGAGTGTTGAAGGACTGTGCAGAAGAGCTGAAGGATGTTTTTACAGACATTTTCAACACCTCTCTGGAGCAAGCAGTCATCCCATCATTTTTCAAAACTGCCACCATCATACCCGTGCCAAAGAAATCATCACCATCATGCTTCAATGACTACCGTCCTGTAGCACTCACGCCCATAATCATGAAGTGCTTCGAACGGCTAGTCATGTCACACATCAAAGCCACCCTACCCCCCACCCTGGACCCCTTCCAGTTTGCATACCGAGCCAAACGATCCACGGAGGATGCAATCTGCTCTGCCCTCCATCCAGCCCTCACCCACTTAGACAATAAAGACTCATATGTGAGAATGCTGTTCATAGACTTCAGTTCAGCATTCAATACCATAATACCACAACAACTCATCAGCAAACTGGACAAGCTAGGATTCAGTGGGGGTGCACATCAGCGACGACCTCTCCTGGACCACCAACACAGCATCACTGGCGAAGAAAGCCCAGCAGCGCCTCTACTTCTTGCGCAAATTGAAGAAGGCAAGTGCCACGCCTCCTGTCATGACTACATTCTACAGAGGGACCATCGAGAGCATCGTCTCCAGCAGCATCACAGTGTGGGGCGGAAGCTGCACAGATCAGAACAGGAAGACCCTCCAGCGCACTGTTAACACAGCTAAGAGGATCATTGGAGCACCACTCCCCTCCCTGCAGGACATTTACACCACCCGCCTCACCCGCAAAGCACTAATGATTGTCAAGGATACAACCCACCCTGCACACGAACTGTTCAGCCTCCTGCCCTCTGGAAAGCGGTACAGGAGCCTCCGCTCCCGCACCACCAGACTGGCAAGTAGCTTCATCCACCAAGCAATCAGGATGCTGAACACTCTACCCACTCTCCCATCACTGACAGCCCCCCCCACCCACCAGCCAACCAGGAACCTAGGAAACTAGGATCCTGTCTACCAAACCCCCCCAGTTACTTCATGTAACTGTTAAGACTATAGAAATATACAACACAACTACCTCTATTTTTTTTTAATATATGTCCTATATTTCTATTTTGATACATACATGTTCTATATTTCAGTCTTGCACTTTAATTTAATGTTTATTGTCTATGGCTATGTCCATAGTATGTCTATGTCTGTATTTAAAGCATGTCTATGTCTGCATGGGAAAGTAAGAAACGAAATTTCAATTCTTTGTATGACCAGTGCATGTAAAGAAATTGACAATAAAAGCCGACTTGACTTGACTTGATCCTCCAAATAGTGTATAAAAACCTAGTTGAGAACATTTTGTCCTTTAATATGATTATGTGGTATGGTAACCTAAATGCCAATTGGAGAAGCAAGCTTCAGAAAATAGTGAACATGGCCTCAAAGATTATAGGGAAGCCACAAAAGCAACTGAGCATTATCTACGAAGAGAACACCTTAAGTAAAGTCAGAAAGATCACCAGTGACCCCTCCCATCCATTATACAGTGAATTTGAGCTTCTCCCCTCAGGCAGGCGCTATAGGGTGCCTAACGCCAGTAAGAATATTTTTAGAAATTCTTTTGTCCCCAATGGTATCAGGGCAATAAACAGTGCAGGGACTCTTACTGGAAGTACTTCAGTTATTTTTTAAATCATTTATTTATTATATTTATTAGCTAGCTTAGCATGCATGGGTTGCCTAGGCCTACTTATTTATTGACTGGTATTTATTGACTGGCCAGGCTTGTCTGTATTTTATATGATATGCAGTGCTTATGAAACTGAATGTGTGGTGCTTGTCTGTCCTGTGTGCTGTATGGTGAAACTAAAGACGAATTTCCATTTTGTGGATAATAAAGTTTTTCGTATTCGTATAGGCCTAGGTAGGAATTAGGAAAGTATGTGAGAAGTGAGATCAAATGTACTTTTTTTTATTCTTTCCACCATTTAAGCAAAAAAATAATTGCTTCTTCGGTATGGAAAACGTGCCATTTTAATTGGTTGTCAATTCACTGTGACTCCTGTGTATCGTACCAATGACAGCAAGACTGTGCTGTTGTGAATCCAGTGGGAAATAGATGTCGCTATCGTTTATTTTTATGTGTGTATGTCTATGTGATAGAATTATTATTTGATGCAAATAGTTCTAACTGGCTCAGCCAAAGTTTATCAGATGACGGCTTAATTTGGCTTACAAAATTATTGGCTGGCTGCGGCATATACATTTTAGAGGAACTCATATTTTACTTTGCACTGATGCATCATCTGGTGCAGGAAATCCTTCCTTGGGCTCAGGTTCAGCTGTTGTTACTATGCGCCTCACACCTGCCCAGTGTTATGAATTATGGCACAGACCTCTTATCAAGAGGCGGCCTGTCCGCCACAGAGTGGAGAATTCACCCACAGGTGATTCAGCAGACCATATGGGAAAGATTGGGGTGTCCCGGGTAGATCTATTTGTGTCAAGAGAGAGTCTCATTGTCAGCTGTGGTTCTCGATAATGACGGGTGACCCTCAGCTAGGGGCAGACGATACGGCCAGTGACTCATGGCCCCAGTCGCTGCTTTATGCATTTCCCTGTCACTGTCCTCCAGTCTGTGCTGAACAGGATTCGGACGGAGAAGCACTCAGTAATCCTGGTAGACCCCTGGTGACCAACACAACTGTGGCTTGTAAACTTGATTTTTCTGTTACACGGGGAACCGTGGACTCTCCCCCCGTGCAAGGACTTGCTTTCGCAGGTGAAAGGGACAGTGTGGCACCCGTGCACTGGCAGCTGGTGAATTATAGGGAACATCTCTTGACTCAAGGCCGGTCTCAGTCATAGAAACTAGATAGAGTTCCAGATTGCCCTCCTCTAGGTCTCTCTATACTCTAAAATGATTTGTTTATACACTAATGAACGCACAGACTGATGCTAATTTAATGACTGGCCAAACACATTTCTCTAATTTAATGCCACACCATGCTACATGCAAACACCGGTAGCTCAATGCATACACAAGGAACTTCTCAGTACATGAATTCCTTAAAGTCACACCATTTCCACGTTGCACTGCTCAGGCAAGTCAAAGAAATAGGATTCAAGGTCAAGTAGACAACTACATTGCCACTGGGTCAATTGTTGCAGAGGAACAGCTGGAAGTGAGGAAGGAGGAGGAAGAGAGGGACACAGAGGGAATCCTGAGAAACCAACCCAGTAGCAGCACGCCAGTCAAACCAAAGGGCCAGAAGCCTTAAGACCCCAGCACGAAGAAGCAAGATCAAGTGGCCGAAGTCCAATGAAACGGAGAACTCGACAGCGACCAGCACCCCCAGCGACCAGCAGCACACCTTAATCTTTTGCTCATTTCTCCTCTCCTTCCTACCTAATGGCTTTGACCCTCTTTGTTTATTTGGCACACGAATCAAATTACCTATCCCTCAACACTATCAACCAATTGCAAAGACGAAAATAATTTATTTTGGTGCGCAGATTCGTTTTGTATTTTTTTTTTTTTAAATTTTACACAATCCAGAAATATAACATGTAGCCTATGTAAAATTATAGCCCTGTATACACAATGTTATGAATAAAATGTGACTGACTTTGGGCCCTATCATGACATTCTAAAGTGCATCGTCACTCGTCAAAAGTCTATTCAAATTTAGTAGGATGTCCAGTTCACATTGGGAGGGGTTTCGTTATCAAACGTGGAGCGCATGGCGCAACAAGGTGTTCCTAGGTTTTTTAATCAGTCATATGGGTGTGTTTGGGGCGTAACATCATTTTAAACCAATGAGAATGACATCTGTCATTCCCTTGTCATTGTCATTCGCAACGCGCGATATGTCAAATAAATGCATCGGTATTTTGGCATTCAACGGCGCATTTGAAAACCTAGCATAGCCATCACGCATTTGCACTCGTCTATTATTTGAACTCATTGGCAAAGTGAAACTAACTTCACCAAGGAGTCAGTCAACGACAAGACAGTTATAAGCAGTTACTTTCACTATTGACTGACAATGGGTTACCACCGAAAACATAGGCTGGAAAAAGCAACACTTACCCTAATGTTGCTCAAATAACTGAATAAAACAACATTTATCCTGCAGAGGAGTTGCTTATATCTCGTGACAGTGCGTCTTCAGCTGTGCTCCATAAGTGTCTCTCGCCTCTCCCCTAATCACTTTTAACCGTCATTACCAATTTGCAAATGATGGTGAATAAACTACTCATCATGAGATGTACAGTATTTCGTAATATATTTATTCTAATTATGTTTCCCATTGTAATCGTGCAATTTGTAATGCTTTGCATGGACGTGCGCTGGTGTGCGTTCATGAATGATAGAAGGATGGTGCGTGCACCTGCCAATATGACTGTTGACATGCGCTCTTAAAATAGCATATGAACAACTCGCCATTGACTTCTGACCAGGTTTAGGTGGTGTATGATAGTGATTTTTAGACAACGCGCCAGGCCCCTCCCTAGGTTGTTAATTGCCACACCCCTGGGCGCGATGTTTAAAAAATAAAGGTGCAAAATACCGAATTCAACTTTGCGCGGGTGAAAAACGAACTTTACGCCATGCGCAGGTGCCCAAAATACAGCCCATTAGCCTACTAATTGCATTAGTTGTGAGCTATTCCCTGCTCCGCACATGACATCTGACAAATACTCTTTTCTCAAATACATAAAAAAAATTCTGTGAGCGCTCGTGATGCCCTCGACAAGATGCCACCTTGTAAGGTCACCTTGTAAGCTGCTGAACCGAGGGTCGGAGTGGAGAATGGTGGTGGGTCTGCACAGGTGACTCCATATGCATCTTCAAATTAGAGTAGCGGCCAAGTTGCACAAGGAGTTACAGAGTGTACCTGTTTGCTTTATGACTTGTGGCAGTGCCCAAGATCAGATGACAATACATGATTTGGATAACGTAGGCTAAAATATAAATATAGATAAAGGTAGACCTAAAGCAAACAATAAAGAATAATATTAAGCCTGGCCACTGGACTTTCTTAAAAGAAACAATCGCAAAGATATAATACCTTGAATCACAACGTGCAGAATGAATGAAGAATGACAGCAAAAACATAGCCTATCCTAAAAGAAACGTTAGGCCTACATCATGACATATCACGCTTATAATTTAGTCCGCTGTAGGCTACATCAGCATGATATGACCCTGGCTCATATTGGAAACGTACTTTACCATAACACAGGCTAAAAAGATTATGATGTAGAGGTCTTTCCTTCATAAGGTAGCCTACTATTTTCTACTACCAAAGTAAACCTACTAAATTTACCAGATTACCTACTACATTACTGCAAGCAGAAAGAATGAAAGCAAGCAGAGGACCATGGACATGGATGCATACAATCTCTTTCCAGAAAGCGCTGCTTAAAAAAACATTATTAGTTAAGCTATTCGAACTGACAGGGCAAAAACATAGGCTAGTTATCAGATGGCATAGACTAGGCCTATACAATATATATTTTTAGATACAGCTAAGTTAGGCCATTGATTGCATTAAAGCATATGCTAATGATATTAATGAGGGGTTGTTTACAAGGTGGAGACCTAAAACCACCCGGCTGCGCACAAGTTGACGTTCATTTGTGATTTATAATTGGCACATATGGAAGAGTGGTGTACGAACGTTTTTTGTGCGTACATTCGTTTTCTCTGAATCACATGTATGATCATTTCAGAAATTATCTAAGATCAAATGAAGGAGGGTTTCTACGCAACATTTTTATAAATGAGGCCCCTGGGGCTGCATGGAGCCAGACTATACAAAGCAACCAGAGAGCTATCAGAGGAGGTGCAATCTTCTGGCTGAGAAGGCGAAACAAGGAGTAGGGAGCAAACACTAACTGAAGGTTAGCTGCAAGGGGTGATGGCCCTGTTCACTGTCCCACCAAAGAGGGTATCGGCAGAGGTGCGGCAGACCGAGTGCAGAGGAGGAGAACATATACCTGTATAACAAATTTGCTAAAATACAAATGTGTTTGTCAACTTAATGATTCCCAACAGCATGCTGTTCAAACCCTAGGTTTAGTACTGTACGATACCAGATGTACCAAGAAAACAGTATACAAACATATAAATTAACAATATATACATTAAATGAAATACAATTCCTATATCATACATGATTTGAAGATGTATTTACAATATGTATCTCTACAATAACAAATTGTGAGCAACGTGCTTTTGTTAGAAATATTTATTACTTTATGAGATTTTCCTTTTACTCAAAATAAATTTGCTTCCCTTCAAGGTTGGATTTTTCCTATAATTTTTCATTGTGAGATTACAATAAATCACCAACAGATTATTTTTTATACTGGTTTTTAGTCAACTTTAGCAGAGATGCCAATAATTCTGGAGGGTACTGTATATGATCACATATGTTGGGTATTTCATTTTGCGTTTATCGAGGTCACCAAGTACTGTTGGTAAAAAAAGAGGTGCTACCTTGCTCGGGTTCCTGAAGCTTAGAGCTATCTTTTAAAAACTCTGTGTCTATTTTTCAAAACTCCACACACAAAACCCACAATTGCTCACACAAAATGCAAAATACCTCAAATTTCCAGCAAAATGACACACAACATTCAAAATGTCGCATACACATCTTTAAACCAAACATTCGCCACTTTTTCATAATATGACATTTTGGATACATCATGTACACACTGTTGCTCAAAACCTAAAGCTCTTCTGTCTTAGACTATTTCCATACAAGACTGAAAGTTACGGTATCTACAAAGAGAAGTTGAAATACACAGTAAAAATGCAAGTAATATTGAAACCAAAAATAGTAATTTTTCCCAAATAATTTGATGTAGCGAAACAGTATTTTACAGCTAACAAGAAAAAAAGCAAAGCAAAATACAATGACCACCAGATGTACATGGAGTTTTGAAAACACTGATTTTGCCTAAGACGGAAATGACTTACTACTATCAAATGGCTTTGCTTTTTACAAAGACAAGTGTGTGTGTGTGTGTGTGTGCATGCGTGTGGGGGTCATGTACAGTGTGTATTCATAGGCCTATATACCCTTTCAACTGCAGAAACAAAGAATCCTAAGCGTTCCTAAGGCATTTCTGGAGGCACAGGAAAATGTATTGAGCTAATGGTAACATGGGGACAAACAAGTAAAAAGACAAGTTTTACATAAAATCAACTTTTTGTAGAACATTACTGTAAGCTAAAGTCCAATTACTGTAATTTTCCTTTAAAAGTATCTGCATTGGTTCTGAATATTTCAACCGGAAATCCTCTAGGAGCAGATTGAAAGGGCCTATACCTATATAGAGTATATAGGTATATTCATAGGCTAAGGCAATGATTGGATGATGTTCAGTAAAGTAAAGAGTGTTTACACATGTGAAGAGAGAGAGTGAAGCACTGGTGATTTAGTGTGGCATTTTGATGGGTTGTGTTTGAAAAACCAAATCAAGTTACTTCCTGTTAAATTTTTGTGTTAGGTAGAAAATTGTATGTGGTGTTTTGCAAAATGTGTTTTAGTAAATTGAAAACTGAGTCAATCACTGAGAATAAGATTATGATGTTTGGAAGACATGTTTAGAAAATTGTGTGACAAGCAAAGATTTAGTGTGTAAGCAGTTGAAAAAAACTGACTGTAAATATAGGCATTTTCAACAAAGTACCTAGTTGTCATAGACATTCTCTGACTTACAAATGTCAAAATACTTTCTTTTTATTTAAATTTAGTGTATTCTCTTCTCTTTCCAATGTTGAAAACTGACAAGAGGGTTTAGCCTGTGTGACTTTATTTTCATACCATAGTGAAAAAGAAAGTCATGAAATACTTCTGAAAGTTCACAGGCACTCACTTAACTTTAATAAATTGAAATTAACACTTATCACTTAACTTAAATAAATTGAAATTAGATAGGAAAATGCTTCTGTTAGGTCTTGTATATAAGATTTTTCAGGGGCCAATAATTGTGAGCAACATGTTTTAGTTAAAAATATTTATTTCTTTATGAGAAATATATATATATATATATCCAGCCCTTACCTGCCATATACCATAAAAGATCATTGTTCCGAATTATATGGTACACAATGCTAGTGTAATGGTAGCCAGCTGGTATGCCTAAAGACACGAGCAGAAACATACCTATGTTCCCAGGGTCCATGATCCCCAGTTACAATTTCTGCTAAGACACAGGGGCTGAATCTCAATAACTTTGTGAGGGCTTAGGGTGGTCCCATTGTGAAGTGCATGAGGGCTCACTCGCACCCTTTCTGTGCCTTTTCCATAATTTGGAATTTATGCAGACTTTACTGCAGGGAATTACCAACAATTCGCCTTATTCACCCGGTGGCCAGAACGAGGCTAAAGGGTACACTTGCCATTACACCTCAGTGCGGCAGATGGTGGTGATGCACTCCGCTTGCAAACTGCCCAAAAAAAGCTCACGGAAAAAGAAGAAGGGTTCACTGGCCTGTTATTCTTCTTCTTCAGTGAGTTTTTTTTGGCAGTTTGCAAACAGAGTGCATTACCTCCACCATCTGCTGGACTAAAATTTGTCTTATGCAGACTGATAGGAAGGATCTTATTATTAGGGATTTGATATGAAAACACAGTCAAAGAAACACGAAGATAATCCTGGGAACATAGGACCCCTTTTCATGTTCCCATTATCTACCATGTTAATCTGGGAAACATAAGACCCTGGGAGCATAGGACCTTGGGAACACAGGACCCTGGAAACATAGGGATGACCCCTGAGAGAGCTAGCAACCTGGGATTTTAGCTTGAATGCTAGGTTCTGCAGTTTGCGGCCTCAAGTCTGGGTGAGTGCAGGGCAATGCAATGCAGGTTACATTGGTGCAGTGACCCAGATTGTGAGTGAGGTTTAGGGTGGTGAATCTAACATTAGCCAACTGGTATAACTCAGAGACGTGCTAGTGAGAGAGCTAGCAGCCTGGTGTCATGAGCTCTCTCTCTGCCTGGTACACATGCTGATTGAAGTCTGATGACCTCCACCTGTTCCTGCTCTGCTCTGCCTCACCCTCGTTACCTACCAGCTGCACTGCATTCACCACTCATCATGCCCTCTATATAAAGCCTTGCTTTTCAGTCCACACTTGTCAGATCGTCTGCAACCAGCACCAGTTACCTGCCTGTTTATTGAAAACGCCTCTGACTCTTTGCCTGTGATCCCGGACCCGCTCGACTACTTCTGTGTTCTCCAGCCCCGGTAATCTTGACCTGCCTTCCGTCCCTCTTCTACGAATACCGCCTAGTCCTTGACTGTACTGCTGCTTCGTTTCAATTGCTGTTGTGTGTGTGTTTCCCCCAGGACTTCCCGGATCATCCAGCTCCTGCCTTCGCTGTTCGGCTACTGGGGGAACACACACACGCAGACTCTAGGAACTCCTGTACCCCCCCCGGAACCCCTGAAACCCCCAACCCTTAAATAAACTTTTGAACGTGACGCAATTGTGGTCCTCGTCCTGTTTGGTGTCTGACAGTACGATCTGAACAAACATGGACCCAGCGCACGGTCGAACCAGCATGGAAACCGACGAACCAGAACCACCCACCGCCATGCAACGCCTGGAAGAGACAGAGAGAGAGGTAAACCGCAACACTGCTGACATTGCCTCCCTACTTCAAGCCGGCTTGAGCCAGCGTCAGCAGTTCCAGCAGCAACAGCAACAACTTGCAATGATCATTCAACTCCTCACCAACCTTTCTCCTCTGCCTGCTCCCACCGGCCCAGCCCCAGCCCGCCTGCTCACCGGCCCAGCACCCGAGTCTCCTGCCCAGTCCACTGCTACCGTGGCTGCCGGAGCCCCAGAACCCAGGATCGGCAATCCAGAGCGGTTCAGCGGCGACCCAACCCAGGTACGGGCGTTCCTGACGAGCTGCCGTGTCCAGTTTACCCTGCAACCCAGGACTTTTGCCACTGAAGGGGCGAGGGTCGGTTACGTGATCACTCACCTGACGGGCCGAGCTCGACTCTGGGGAACGGCGGAGTTCGAGCGCCAGACCCCAGCATGTGCAACCTTCAACCTATTCGCAGAGGAGATGCTCAAGGTATTCGATTTGGAATCCACAATAGCCGAGGCATCTCGGATCCTGATGAGTATTCGCCAAGGCAGAAGGACTGTTGCGGATTACTCCATCGACTTTCGAACCGTGGCAAGTCGGAGCTCCTGGAACATGGAAGCATTGGTGGATGCTTTCCTCCACAGCCTGGCGGACTACATAAAGGACGAGCTGGTTTCCCATGATCAACCCCCCACTCTTGATGAAGCCATTGCTCTGGCTGTCCGCATCGACCGCAGGATCCAGGCCCGCCGTCATGAGAGAGGGCGCCAGAGTCCATCCACCAGCACACGGAGTGTCCCAACTGCCCTTCTGTCCGCACCTGCCACACCATCTAGCCAGCCGGACCAGTCTGAACCGATGGAGATCGGCCGCACCTCCCTAACCCCTGCAGAGCGCCAGCGACGCATCACCTCCAACTTGTGCCTGTACTGTGGTGGTGATGGTCATCGAGTCGCCACCTGTCCAGCAAAAGCCGGAGCTCACCAGATGTAGGAGGAATCCGGATGAGCTCAATGAACATTCAGCCCTCCATCAGCCGTAAACCCCTCATCCAAGTCTGTCTTCACCTGTCTGATTCCACCCACACCCTGGCAGCCCTGGTGGACTCTGGCGCAGAAGCAAACATTATTGACACAGGACTTGCTCGTCAGCTGGGCTTGGAAAGCCATCGCTTGTCCACTCCTGTTCCAGCCCGGGCCCTGGACGGTCACGCAATTGGCACAGTTACCAGCATCACAGCCCCCATCTCAATGATGGTGTCAGGAAACCACCGAGAGACCATCCGCTTCCACCTGCTCAGCTCTCCAGGCCAACCCCTAATCCTGGGCTACCCTTGGCTCCGTCTCCACAATCCTCACCTCGATTGGGCCTCCGGAACTGTGAAAGAGTGGGGAAATGCCTGCCACCTGACCTGTTTGCGTGCTGCCTCGCTGCCCCCCGGCTCAGTACCCCCCAGCATTGCCCACGACATTTCTAATGTCCCTGAATGTTACCATGGCCTCCGAGAGGTGTTCAACAAGACCAAAGCCACATCTCTGCCCCCACACCGTCCGTACGACTGTGCCATTGATCTCCTCCCTGGGACTGCTCCACCCAAAGGTCACCTCTACTCACTATCCCCTCCTGAAAGAAAAACTATGGAGGATTACATCAGGGACTCCCTGGCAGCTGGACTCATCCGCCCGTCTTCCTCTCCTGCTGGTGCCGGGTTCTTCTTTGTGGGAAAGAAAGATGGTTCTCTTCGCCCCTGCATTGATTATCGAGGTCTGAATGATGTCACAGTGAAGAACCGGTACCCTCTGCCTTTACTCACCTCTGCTTTTGAATTGCTCCAGGGATCCACTATTTTCACCAAACTGGACCTTAGAAATGCTTACCACCTAGTGCGAGTAAGGGAGGGTGACGAGTGGAAGACAGCATTCAACACCCACACCGGCCATTATGAGTACCTGGTAATGCCATTTGGCCTCACCAACGCCCCAGCGGTATTCCAGGCGCTGGTGAATGATGTGCTGCGGGACATGCTGAATAAATTCGTCTTCGTGTACCTGGACGACATCTTAATTTTCTCCAGAACTCTGTCCGAACACACCCGTCATGTCCAGCTGGTTCTTCGACGGCTCCTGGAGAACTCTCTCTATGTCAAGGCGGAGAAATGCGAGTTCCATGCTCAGACTGTGTCATTCCTGGGATACATCGTTGCTGAAGGCAATATCCAGATGGACCCCGCAAAGGTCTCGGCAGTTACCTCCTGGCCAGTTCCGGGGAATAGGAAGAAGCTGCAGCAATTCCTCGGTTTTGCCAATTTCTACCGGAAATTCATCCGGAACTACAGCTCCGTCGCCGCTCCCCTCACAGCTCTGACCAGCATCAAACACCCCTTTTCCTGGACCCCAGAGGCCAACACAGCCTTTCATACCCTCAAGGCCCGGTTCACCACTGCCCCCATCCTCCAGATGCCGGATTCAGACCGGCAGTTCGTTGTCGAGGTGGATGCCTCAGACGTGGGAGTCGGGGCCATACTCTCTCAACGGGCAGAGGAGGACAACAAGTT
Source organism: Alosa sapidissima (assembly GCF_018492685.1). Lineage (NCBI taxonomy): Eukaryota > Metazoa > Chordata > Actinopteri > Clupeiformes > Clupeidae > Alosa > Alosa sapidissima. Next base: position 738,336 of record NC_055959.1, on the reverse strand, counting down.
GCACCCCTGTGCATTTTTCTCTCGCCGGCTTTCACCTGCAGAGCGCAATTATGATGTTGGAAACCGTGAGCTGTTGGCTGTCAAGCTTGCCCTGGAGGAGTGGCGTCACTGGCTGGAGGGGTCCACAGTTCCGTTCCTGGTCTGGACCGATCACAAAAACCTCGAATACATCCGCAATGCCAAACGTCTTAACCCCAGACAGTCCCGCTGGGCCTTGTTTTTCACCAGATTCAACTTCACCCTGTCATACCGCCCAGGTTCTCGGAACACCAAGCCGGACGCTCTCTCCCGTCAGTTTCATAAGGAGGACGCCCCTTCCCAGGAACCTGCATCAATTCTGCCCGATCCCTGCGTCGTAGCTGCCCTGACCTGGGATATCGAGGAGGAAATTCAAGAGGCCCTCCGTGACCATCCCAGTCCCAGTGCATGCCCAGACGGTCGTCTCTTCGTCCCAGATAATTTGAGGTCCCGGGTCATACAGTGGGGACACAACTCCCGCCTTGCCTGCCACCCGGGCTCCGCCCGCACCTGCCATCTCCTTGCCCAGCGCTTTTGGTGGTCGTCTTTGAGAAGGGATGTCCGAGAATTCGTCCGTGCCTGCCCCACCTGCAATCAGAACAAGTCCTCCACTCGGCCCCCCGCTGGTTTACTCCAGCCCTTGCCTGTGCCCACACGACCCTGGTCCCACGTCTCCTTGGACTTTGTAACTGGCCTCCCACCATCAGGTGGGATGACTGTCATTCTCACTGTGGTTGACCGGTTTAGCAAGATGGCACACTTCATTCCCCTCCCTAAACTGCCATCTGCCAGAGAGACTGCCCAGGCTGTTCTTGATCATGTCTTCCGTCTACACGGGCTGCCCAGGGATGTTGTCTCTGACCGAGGCCCGCAATTTACCTCTACATTCTGGAAGGAGTTCTGCCGTCTTCTAGGGGCCACAGTGAGTCTCACCTCTGGGTTCCACCCCCAGTCCAATGGTCAATCCGAGCGGGCAAACCAGGAGCTGGAGAAGGCGCTGCGGTGCATGGTTTCTCGCAAACCCCAGGCTTGGGCACAACAACTGATGTGGATAGAGTATGCTCACAACTCCCTCACCTGCTCTGCCACTGGTATGTCACCTTTCCAGTGTGTGTATGGCTACCAGCCCCCCCTGTTCCCCAGCCAGGAAGGAGATGTGTCCTGCCCGTCTGCCCTCGCCTATGCCCGCCGTTGCCGTCGTACCTGGTCACAAGCTCGTGCCACGCTACTCAAGTCAGCTGTCAGCTATGCCACTGGGGCTAACCGCCGAAGATCGCCGGCACCCGCCTACCGTGTTGGCCAGAAGGTGTGGCTGTCAGCCAAGGATCTCCCACTGCGGGTGGAATCGCGTAAACTGGCACCTCGATTCCTCGGCCCGTTCCCTATCCAGAGGGTCATCAGCCCAACCGCAGTCCGGCTCCAGTTGCCAACCTCCATGAGGGTGCACCCTACTTTCCATGTTTCGAAAGTCAAGCCGACGCATGAAAGCCCGCTGGTCCCCGTGCCGCTTCCTCCTCCTCCTCCTCGCCTCGTTGACGGTGGGCTGGTGTACACCGTTCGACGCCTGCTTCGGTCCAGACGGCGAGGTAGGGGCCTCCAGTATCTCGTCGACTGGGAGGGCTATGGACCTGAGGAGAGAACCTGGGTGCCAGCCAGTCGGATTGTGGACCGGACACTCATCGCCGACTTCCACCGTCTGCATCCTGATCAACCTGCAATCCGTAGGGGCCGCCCCAGAGGGGTCCCTAACCGTCCTGCCCGCCCGGCTTCCTGTCATGTGCCTGACCCTGACCCTGTCTCGGTACCTGTCCCGTCTTCTGTCCACGACCCTCCAGCTCCCTCCGAGGATGAGGATGTTCACTCGGACCGCTCGGAGGAATTCTAGCCCTCCACCGGCTCCCCTCCGCCCTCCCGACGTGGTGTCACTCTTGGGGACTTCTGGGGCCGTCCCTTAGGGGGGGGGTTCTGTCATGAGCTCTCTCTCTGCCTGGTACACATGCTGATTGAAGTCTGATGACCTCCACCTGTTCCTGCTCTGCTCTGCCTCACCCTCGTTACCTACCAGCTGCACTGCATTCACCACTCATCATGCCCTCTATATAAAGCCTTGCTTTTCAGTCCACACTTGTCAGATCGTCTGCAACCAGCACCAGTTACCTGCCTGTTTATTGAAAACGCCTCTGACTCTTTGCCTGTGATCCCGGACCCGCTCGACTACTTCTGTGTTCTCCAGCCCCGGTAATCTTGACCTGCCTTCCGTCCCTCTTCTACGAATACCGCCTAGTCCTTGACTGTACTGCTGCTTCGTTTCAATTGCTGTTGTGTGTGTGTTTCCCCCAGGACTTCCCGGATCATCCAGCTCCTGCCTTCGCTGTTCGGCTACTGGGGGAACACACACACGCAGACTCTAGGAACTCCTGTACCCCCCCCGGAACCCCTGAAACCCCCAACCCTTAAATAAACTTTTGAACGTGACGCAATTGTGGTCCTCGTCCTGTTTGGTGTCTGACACCTGGGCAGTTTGCAGGTACGAGCCCAGTTGAGTGCAGGGCTAAGCGGCACACTAAACACAATGCAGGTTACACTAAGTATACAGAAATAAAAATGCTAACTATGTCTAAACTATGTCTTTGCCATGAATCTCATATAAAGAAAAAGCAAAAACAGTGTTCAGCGTATTAATATGCTCAAGCAAAAATAGCCTCAAGCCATACAAAATGCAGGTTATTTGTTACAAATCATTTCCTAACTAAGTAAACCAACTACTTGGAGGCTACCTGGGTCTTTTCTGTGCTGTATATGTATGCATTTTTTTAATAATTAGTTTCATTATACAGTGATATGAGCCCGTAAATCTGCAATCACAATTTAACACCAGCCTATGTCTAACTGATGAATAAGCACAGTCGTTGCAGGTTAGCAGGAATTTCCACAGTATACTCTAAGCAAAAAATAATAATAATACAAAATAGTCTCTTTATTAGCTTACATATGAACATGTAGGGCCCAAATTTTGTCACTAGTCAGAATAACTGGCAATGTCCAAATATATCATGTTATGTTAACCATTATATCACATGACAGCTCTAATGGGAGGCTACAACATTTCACATACTAACGTAGTAACATCATTACAAAGGCTGCCATGACTACATCAAATATCTTACTCATATCACTGGAAATAACTTAAGACCTAAAACTTTGCCATCTGTTATACAGTAACATGTTATTGTTTATACATTATAACATTATACTGATTTATAAACAAAGGGATAAAGGAATGTGCCAACATTTTGATAGCTAAAAACAGTAAGTCTGACATTTGCATTTGATCATTTTGACTACTATGTGCAGCACTATTGAAATACTATGCCTTAAATTGCAGAAAAATGTTCAGTCATTTCACCTAATATAATTTAAAACAAAAAAGAGTATTCTTGAAATTCATGTAATATTTGTATAATTGCAAACAAAACAGAAAATGTTATTACACACAAAAAGTGTTGAGTCATACTGTAGCATTCCAATACATTGAGTAGTGTATAAGTACAATAGTATGTTTTGCATTGTAACATACCTCTTTTGAGATTACTAATGTGTAGAAAGACACCAACACTCATACATACATTCGTCATTTTCTCCTTGGATGGACATAAAAGTACAATGGTGAATGGTGGTCTTGTCAAGTTGGGAACTGCTTTTAGAAATGGAAGCCTGTGGGAATGTGCTAGTGTTCTGTGGGCATATAAATGTTAAGTTTAAAGGTGTGCCTACATATTAATAAGTGACATTTAAGTGACACAAGGTACCATGTCTGATGACAGGGACCAAATTCTATGTTGGGGGTCATCACTCATTTTGATGATAGCATCAGACAGTGTAAACAAAGTATCTACTGAAATCTGCAGGAACTTACAAGGTTATTCACAAGCAAAAACAGTGCTGGTTATTGAATCGGTAACCTTGGTAGCTTATTACACTTGAGCTGAACTGACTTGAAAGGAAGGCTACATGTGTGCCATGTGTCATAACAAAAGCACATCCCCCCATGTACAAATAAATATATATACCAAAATGAAATGTTGCATTTTAGGGCTATTAACCATCTAAACCCAGGGTAACTCATTACTTTACTGCTTCATCCTCATATTACTAACATTTGGACTACTAATTTCTTTGGGACAAGTTGAATAACCCCCCATTACTGCTAGGAGTAATGTATGGTGTAGCAAGTGTCAAAATGGGAGTGAAAATGAGTGAGAGAATGAGAGCTACCAAATCTATCCAGCACATCATTGTACTGAAGAAGTAGTCAAAATAGGCACATGCTTCAAGAACAAAGATTGAAAAATATTTTAAATGTAAATGTAGCCTATTCACTCACACATAGCATTGAATGTTCTGTTATAATGGACAAAGATGTTTTTTTTTCTGAAATGCTTGTTATAACAACTCAATTTCATATTCCTTTGCATCTACATCTAAACTCAGATATTCTGATGGAATGTGAAGCTCACAAAACTTTCATGTATCGAATGAATGGGGAAGTGTAAAAAACCAAACTCTTACTTCATTCTCTGTAAATGAAAATACGTGTAACCTCATCACATCTTTAACACAAATTTTTATTGTATCGTAAATAGGTATTTTCTGAAATGCATGTACTGTAATAATGATACACATGCATATTCCTTTGCATCTACATTAGACTAAGACATTCCGACAGATTGACATTTTTTTTCATGATTAATGTGAAGTTACAATAACATTCATAGGCTTCTGTGTGTGTGTGCAAAGTGTGGTCTTAATTTGAAGGGCCATACAGCCCTAACACTTCATCCTACTCCTCTGTCCAAAATGCATTGGGACACCTCTACCTCTAACATTGTTCACGTAAAACAGAGGAACCCTGTGATTTTAGTTGAAGTGGTAGGGTAAAAGGGAAAAATAGGATTGGGCCATAATGATGAAATTAATATTCAGTATATGTATGTGTATGTATTTATGCATTGCATTTATATGTATTTATGCATTTCTCCCCTTTTTTTGTACATTGACACAGGATCAACCCAATGGGACCTTTTTACCACAGAATTCCATTTTCTTGTTCACAATCCAGGCTTAGATCGATTCTTTTGCAACCACTTTCTGAGCTTGAAGATGTGCTGTTCAAGCTTTCCAGTGACAGGACACTACAAGCTTCTTTCACCACAAGAACACCGTATGAGTTCTGGTTATCAGTTGCAAAGGAATACATAAGGTTGTTTAAGGTTCTCATGGAAATTCTTGTGTACTTTATATATACCTATATCAAAACACATTTTCTTAATTGGCCTGTAAAACCCACCGATGTCAGCTAAAAGGAAACTTCAGTCTAACAACAACCTAGCTAAACAACCTAAATTTTTGTTTGGGACCAAAACGACATCAATCGGTGCAGTGTTGAGTATAATATGCATTTACAACTGAATACCACATACATAGCATAGCCTTTAAGGGCAACTTCACTATGTCAAAGTAAATTGCTCTCTTCATTAACTAGACTCAACACTCATTACACGTCTATGCTACTATGGAGAGGGTCTCTGCAGACAAACTGAAGTATCTTTATCTTTGTAAGAGTAAAGTTACCAGTACCTGTAAGCTTACAGGTAATAAACTTGGAGCATGTGGGAATCAACAACAAAAAAGCACTAAAGGGAGGGGTGTATTTGACTATTTTGACACTTTCAACCTTGCAATGTCAAGAAGAACAGTGATGAAGGAACAGTGAAGTAGGCTAAATGGTCAGAAATTCTCATATTTGTAAGCCTGTTATTGTTATAAAATGTGTTCTGCAGCCATGTAAGGTTTTCCAATGTAATTGGCATAATTGAATGTACTCATTCTGAAATACAAGCATTAAACCTGTATCAAATCAATACCTAAATTATTACTGTAGCACAACTGGATTACTGATTCTTACTTTGGCGTGTATGGAACAAATAGCAAAATAGAGAACTATGAGATCTCAGTAAGAATATATTGTCAATTCACTGTATACATTTTCCCTTTGCTTTATTTTTTTTACATATTTGTTCTAATTTAACTTTAAACACAATATGTGACACACATGGTAGGATGTGCACAAAGTTCATCGTAGGCACGCTTTCTGTGGGGACGTTTACCAAGAACATACACATGCCAATTTTTACGTTGATTTGGCCCCTTGAGTAATTAAATTAGGGTCTGAAAGCAGAACTACAATTGAGACTTGCTTTTATAGAGTGTGCTGTAATTTGATTTCGACCTATTACACCTTTTCATAGCCAATGATCCGTTTCAATGGTAGGAAAGGTGCTTGCTACATAATAACACAAACACACATGTATATCAACACAATATCTCAGGCACATAAAAATTAGCTGCATTAGAAAAAACTGGCATTTAAACATCATTGAGGTGTCAAGAGTGTATGCTGTACAGAGGATTGCATGCTGGAACAAGGCTTTCTAGAGGATTACTTCCTTTCAAGAGGCTTTTTTCCACTATAAGTCTGATCAGTGGTCTCTGTGGCGGAAGACATTGACTTACTAACTGGCAAAAGAGAGCGTTTAACTGGGGTGGTGATTTTGGAGGACACTTTCTGTTTAGTAGCAATTTTACTTGGATTGCTTTCCAGAGAGGTCACTAGGGAGGGACCTGAAGATACTTTATCAGCATCCATACTACATCCCTTAGTTTGGATATTGGACCTGGCTGTCCTTTCAGAGGTCTTCTTTGTAAGCAAGGTAGTTTTGCCTAAATCAGCAGATCGTCGGATCTCTCTTTGGCGAAGTGCACTTTTCAGGAATGACAGTCCTTTGTCCTCTGATTTGCTGCTGTGGTTCAGGTCTCTGGATGAAAGACTGGCAGAACGCAGACTAGTAACTGAAGAGCTGCTGCTGGAACTCTTCACTGGCTTCCGCTCCATTCGTTCCCTATCAGCACCCTGGGGCTGAAAGCTGCGCTGAATCCCACTACCTCTAGGTTTATCTACAGGAGAGTTCAACTGGGTTGCATCTCTGTTAAAAGTCCTCTCACTAAGATTCTTTTTGCTGTTAACAGATATCCTCTCAGATATAAAAGAGCTTTTCTTGGCAGTTACAGTATGAGACACAGAGGGCTGTGGTGTGGAGGAAGGGTGCACCTTACATTGCGTCCCCTGAGCTGCTGTCTTTTGGTCACAGGAAGATTCAAGCCGCCGGGAGGGCACCCCCTTCACAATCTTCATAGAATCTTTGTTGGTGTTGGTGACTTTGGCACTCTTAAGTGGAGAGCTGGAAGACACTTGAGAAGGGGACTTTGTTGTTAAAGATGAACTATGAAGTTTTTTAGAAGCCTTCTCCAAATCAGTCTTATTAGAATTCTTTTTGGTTCCATTACCAGCACACCTATGTTTTTCACCAGAGCTTCCTTTACGTTTGTGTTCTTTAACTGGGGTTATGTTTTTGCCTTGATCGTGAACGGTGACTTGACTATTGTTGTCAACATGTTCACCTTTGGAACTCCTACAATAGGCGTCTTCCAGAGTTCTCTGGCCATTTCCTCCCTCACTACCATAGGCCTCCACGGTAGCAAGAGGTGCCTTGCTGTTGACGTGTCGATCTTGACGGCTGTAGCTGCCAAAGCAAGAAGTAGACACTTTGTCATCACAAGCTTCCCCAATTCTCTCCAATGGAGGGGAGGCGCGAGAGTCAAGGGAGAAGCGGGATGGAGAGTTAGACCTCATTTGTAGTTTGGCTGAAAGAGACCAGGAGGTCTTCATACCATTCTCATTGAAGGCGAGAGGGCTCGTGACTGAGGATCGAGAAGATAAGGTCTGCCGTTGAATACTCCTCACGAAAGGTCGAGTTGAAAAGCCTCCTTAAGAAAAACACAGTGTTTAAACTACTGCATTGACCAGAAATGACAAACATACAAACTGACCTAAAATATAATTGGTGACAGTGATGTGCTCATTTTTTGTTATAAAGAAAATACAGAATATGATGTAGGCTATAGCAGACCTTTTATTCCATTACGGCAAAATTATGTGAGTGTGAAAAGGATGCATAGGCATGTATTGAACTTTAAAATGCAAACAAGCTGCTAACCGTCATCCTCACTGCGATCTCCAGGGAACTCCATTGATTCCGCAAGTGAGGCCAAGGACGTGCGTCGAGAAGAAGCCCCTGATGCCAGACTAGGAGGTTTACTGCCTGGAAGTCTGTTTACCCAATGTTCACATAATGATGAACTTGTTGAACCTAAAGAATACATGTTGTATTGTTTGATAACACAGTTGTAATGTATTTAAAATACATGAGAAAGTGTGCAATGCCCCAATATTTTTATTTTAAAAAAGTCTAACACCAGACTTTTTTCATTTCGGTTTGTTCTGAGCAAAAACATAATTTTTCCATTCCTGTTCAAGTGTTCCAAGTCCTCTCCTCTAAATGGTAACCAGTTGGAATGTTTTAGAAGAACAGTTAACAACGTTTGCTTAAAAATGACATTGCCTTTACAAATCGATTTGTGGTAAGTGGCACAATAGCCTAAGCCTTTTCTGCACAACAGCCTTAAAGCTTAAATCAAAGCACATATCAAGGGTAACTCTTAAAAGCACTGTGCCTATGTAAGTTATGGTTATGGTTGTGGGATTCGGCAGACACTTTTGTCCAAAGCGACATACAAATACATAACAATATACTACTTAAATTTAATTTAAATTTAGGAGGACAGCAATAATAACAACAATGCCAATTCAATCAATAACAATAATAACAATAGCATGGTAAGACTACATTAAGGAGAATATCAATAATAAACAACAACAATGTCAAACTAGAAAATTCCGAGGAATTACCAGTGCATGAAAATGCAAGTCATAGTTGACAAACTGACAGTTGGAATGGCTGAACAGGTAAGAAGTTGGATAGTTTAAATTGTTAAATTATTTAATAGGGAATTATTGTAGTGAGAACTTTTATTTTGGGCAGAGGAAACAGTTGTGGACAGAGGAAACAGTTGAAAGGGATCTGTAGTCTTAAGAGAGCCAGATTGTATGATTAAAGCCTGAGACAGAGTAGATAGTTTAAAAGTTTAATCTAGATAGTGTAATGGATGTTGATAGACAGAAAGTTTAATAGATGTTGATAGACAGATAGTTTAATGGATTACACAGAGAGAGTTGGCCTAGTTGAGCAGAAAGCAGTTGATACAGGTGCAATCAGTTTAATTGGCTCTGTAAGGGGGCCTAGTTGAGCAGCTGTCAGTTGATAAAGGTGCAAATCAGTTTGATTGGCCCATTGTGATGTCATAGTGCCAATGCCAAGTCTATGGGGAAAAATAAGCTTGATTTATGTTAATATCTCAAAAAGGAGGAAGTTTTCGTACAAAAAACGAAAAAATACATTCCTCAAGTGTCCTTTTCAAGACCTACATTAAAAAAGTTTGAACAAAGTTTCTACGTTAAACGGTTGAAGCTGAATTAGACGCAGAAATCTGGTGGGAAGAATAATAACTAAAAAATTTAATTCCAGGGAATTACCAGTGCATTCAAATGCAAAAGTTGTGATGTAAAATATCATGTATAGTTAAAATAGATAATGGTGGTTGCATAGCTTAATAAAAGTTGATAGTTTAAAAGTAGACAGTTTAAAAGTTGTTGATAGACTGATATGCATGTTGATTGGCAGATAGTTTAATGAATGTTGATAGACAAATAGTAGGTAAACAGTTGAAGATAACTGACAGTTGGAATGGCTCTAATGTTTGCTAGCAGTTATGCTAACTATGCTAACCATGTTACTTAGCTAACTTAGCTAATGTTTTCTAGCAGTTATGCCAACAATGCTAACTATGTTAACTATGCTAACAATGCTAACCATGTTACTTAGCTGGGTTGCTAGGCTGTTGCTAGGGTATTTTAGATGGTTGCTAGGCTATTGCTATGCTACTTGAGGTGGTTGCTAGGCTGTTGCTAGGGTAGTTGTGCTGGTTGCTATACTGGTTACTAGGTTAATGTCATTGGTTGCTATATTGGTTGCTAGATTGTAACTGTGGAAGTGGTTGCTAGGCTGTTGCTAGGGTACTTGAGGTGGTTGCTAGGCTGTGGCTAGGTTAGTTGTGCTGGTTGCTATACTGGTTACTAGGTTAATGTCATTGGTTGCTATATTGGTTGCTAGATTGTAACTGTGGAAGTGGTTGCTAGGCTGTTGCTAGGGTACATTTAAAGTGGTTGCTAGGCTGTTGCTAGGGTAGTTGTGGTGGTTGCTATGCTGGTTGATATGTTAATCTCATAGGTTGCTATGGTTTAACTGTGAAAGTGGTTGCTAGGCTGTTGCTAGGGTACTTGAGGTGGTTGCTAGGCTGTTGCTAAGGTAGTTATGGTGGTTGCTATGCTGGTTGCTAGGGTAATCATGTTGGTTGCTATGTTGGTTGCTAGGTTGTCATCGTGGACATGGTGGTTGCTATGCTGGTTGCTAGGGTAATCATGTTGGTTGCTATGTTGGTTGCTAGTACCATACATTTGGTTGTAGTCTTTTCGCTCAAATGTGACTGTCCCGCGAGACCTTTTTTTACTGTCTATGCGCTAGACACCGAGTTCCGTACAGCTTCCTTGTACGGCAAAGTGGTTATCGGCATCAAGTGGTCGGGAGTGTGCTGACGCTTTAGACTCAAATATCGAGCAGAAGTTTATACGCGGTTGTGAGCTACCTGAAAAATTAGCAAATAACACGGATTTAAATCATACATTGTGCCGATATATTTGTTTTTAGTTATCAACGAACACCACTAACCACTCGGTGAGTTGCACAGTTTTGAAAACGAACGTTAAGGGTTGTTTTAAGGACATGCCTGTAGCCAGCCACTCTGAAGCAGTCAAAGGTGATTCTAAACAAGTCAAAAGTCGAGACAGGACCCAACATTTCTGTGTCCACCACTCTAGTTCATCCACAACAAACCAGAAAAGGGACTTAAAGTGCTAAATACCGGAATTATCCTTTAACATAATTTGTAAATCATAGCATTCTGATTTTGTTCACATTTAACACAGCATCCCAACTTCTTTGGAACTGAGGTTGTAGTTCCAAGTTATGACCTTCAAAAAGTGTTACTAGTTGCACTGTGATAGTTCAGGAAGAAAGCATACCTGCAACAGAACTGTTGGCTGACCACGATGGAATGATGGTCCTTCTTTGGTAAAACAAAATGTAGGCTGTTTGTTGACAGACGTCCTCATCAGCAATTGGTTGTACCTCAGTGTCATCAAAGCAGTACCACTGACCATCAATAGAGTTTTTACAGTATGCTGGTGGTAAATGGAATTGTAAACAGAAAAGAAAGAATTCATTAGAGAACACAAAAACATTTCATGCCTTTTATAGTTTTGCATTTTCAGTGATTCACATTGGGTTGACCAGTTTCTCCCAAAGTAACTAGGTGAATGGGCAATTTATTCCATATTAGACAACTGGCTATTTCCATTCCAGATATGATCAAACCTTAGTATGTTTTGGGTTGTTGTTTCATAGAAAAGTGAAACTGTAACAAACAACTAGATAATTAGACTGAATAGCTTGCTGCTAAAATACATACTGGTATACATGCTAGTCCAATATTCCAAGATGCAGGCCAGGAGTAGCCTGACGAACCAGACCCACATCAAGATGTTGGGTCTGGGAACTCACCATTGGCAAGGCTCAATCAGAGGGGTGGGATAAACGGTTGTCTTTCAAATTCCCTCTGCACGCAATAGGATAGCAGTATAGCTATGACTTCAGTGCCGTTCTTTGTTCTTTTCAATTAAGAGGTTAACTCCAATTCTATAAGAGTCGCAGACAAAGCCGCTTCGAATGACCGCTCTTTGTCAGCAGCGGCAGTCATCTCCTTTGTTTTCAAGTAGCAGGGAATACCGTATTTTCCGGACTATAAGTCGCTCCGGAGTATAAGTCGCATCAGTCAAAAAATGCGTCATGAACAGCAAAAAAAAACATAGCCTATATAAGTCGCACCGGACTATAAGTCGCATTTATTTAAAAATGTATTTCACAAAATCCAAAACCAAACACAGAGACTATGTAACTGGACTATTGAGGCCAAAATAATGTTAATGAAGACAAAGGAGTGAAGGCAGTCAAGAGGAGGGCCAGAAGGTAATTGTAAAGCAAAAGATTCACTGAAAGAAAATGCCATGTAGTACACCAAAATTTAGCTAAAATGTGGAGAATACAATGCAATCAAGCATTTTGGGCGATGTGGAGTCACAAGCTGGCAGCAGATTAAATGCTCGAGAGAGAGAAAAAGATGTGGTTTTAAAAGGATGTGACCATAGCAACCCAGGCATATGCCTATAGGCCCGACAGTAATTGTAAAGCAATTTACAAAAGATTCACTGAACAAAAATGCCTATGTGGTACATGACAATTTAGCTAAAAATGTGGAGAATGCAAAGCAATCAAGCATTTTGGAGTTTGGAATGTTATAATCGATTGCGGGCGTAAACAGACAGCTACAGACACGGAGTAGGCCTACTTTCACTTTCTAGTGTGTGCATTCATGGGCATTCATTAGGTGAAAGATAATTAGTAGCAAAACAGCGATCAAATATTACATGGCAGTAAGTTTATGGCTGGGGTCTTTTATTTAGGCTGCGCAAAGCACAGCACCTTTATTTGGGGCAGGCTTGTAGAGGCAGCTAGGCCTTTATTTCTTATGTGGTGCGTTTTATTGTGAGACATAGGTCTACTTTTCGTTTGGAGTAGCATACCGGTAGGCTATCAAAAGCAAATGATTTAATTTATGTTTGAACTGTTTGATTATATTGCTAAATATCGGGACTGATGACCACTGAAATCTGTGGGGTATTTGATGGTTCAATATTAAGTTTCATGTAGCCTAGTTGAAAGAGTGTCGGGATTTCCATCCGCTTATTGCGAGATAAGGCATCCGCTTTCATTCATTCATGGTGCGTGTGTAATGGAAACCTTATTCTGTATAGCCGATAGCCTAAATTTAGTTATTTTTTTAATTATGTATGCTTTACTTTTTTTATATAAAATTTGTAGGCTGATGCCTGGCAGCAACAATTGTGTTTAAATTTAGGTTACTGCTTCAGCCTCTGTTGGAGACTCATGGTGTAGAACAATGACTTTTCATTGGCAACAATATTAAACCAACCAACAATACAAATTAGACTGCATTTCCAGCTGGAACTGCAAAAGTGTGCTTGCCCTGGTCCGGTCAGCAACGTGAGCAGACAGTGGCATACGCTATGCTGAACCTGGCTTGATCCAAGCATTCTAACAGTGCCTTTCAGTGTTGGAGCAGTGGCAATATCTCAAAAGCTCTAGGAGAGGGCTATTCAACTATTGGCTTGTGGGGTGAATGCGGTTCGTTTGGATTTTACCTGTGGCCTGCCTTCGAATTTAGCTTTTATGACTAAGATCAAATCAATAAAATAAAATGACAGCAGTGATTGGCTGCAAAAATAAATAATGTCACACGTCTTGCGCCTACCAAACTGGGCTATCAGGTAACCTACAGAGGAATTGAAATTATGAAATATGACCAAGGCATTAAAAAGCTGCTTGTTTGTCAGGATACTTTTTCACTGATTTATTTAAAAAAATATGAGCTATGAGTGTGAATGTTATATATTCCATCCCACAAATTATGTTTTACTGGTTTTTTTGACAAATAATCTATATCGATTTGCTCTATAAAGACCTTATGTCTGTTTCGGATTGTTTTGTGAGCCTGGGGTTGTTTTGAGAGCCTATTGATGTAGCCTATCTCAGATGTATCTCAGACTGTAACATTCTATGCTTTACTGAGAAGTGGCTAACTGAACTTGTACCGGACTGTGCCATCACTCCGGTGGAGTTTTTCTCTGCTGCTCGCTCTGACAGGACTGAGGAATCTGGAAAATCGAAAGGTGGCGGTGTTTGCATCATGACGAACAGCAAGTGGTGTGATCCTAGAAATGTCACCGTTCTCTCAAAGTCCTGCTCGCCTCATCTAGAACATCTAGCGATCGTCTGTCAACCCTTCTACCTGCCCCGTGAGTTTACTTCGGTAATATTCAACGCTGTCTACATTCCTCCACAAGCCAACACAGATGCTGCGGTTTCAGAATTGCAAGAAGTGTTAAATAGACAACAACACACGCACCCTGAAGCTGCGCTTATTGTGGCCGGTGATTTCAATCAAGTACATCTGAACCGGTCCATGCCTGAATTTATTCAACACATTCACTTCCCTACAAGTGGTGACAACACACTGGATCACTGCTACACACAGTTCAAGAACAGTTACAAAGCTAAGTCTCTACCAGCTTTCGGAAAATCAGATCATGCCGCTGTTTTCCTACTGCCTATGTACAAACAGAGAAGTCAGACGGACCCCCCAGTGACGAAGGAGGTCAAGCGCTGGACTGACCAATCGGAAGCCAGGCTACAGGACGCCCTTAGCAACATTGACTGGGAGATGTTCAAGACAAACTCTGCTGACATCAATGAGTTTACGGAAGTATCATTAAGTTACATCAATATGCTAACTGATTCCATCATCCCAACTGTAAAGATCCGAAGCTTCCCTAACCAGAAGCCATGGGTGGATAGAGAAGTGAGAACGGCATTAAAGACACACACCATGACTTATAATGCTGGGCTTATTTCAGGGGATATGACGGATTACAAAGCAGCATCTTATAGTTTACGTAGAGCTATTAAAGATGCTAAGCAGCGCTATAGAGACAGAGTTGAAGCTGATTTCTTGGAGGGTGATCCAGCACGAGTGTGGAAAGGACTCCGAACCATCACTGGCTTTGAAAGAAAGTCCCCTCCTATGATGAATGTGAGTAAAGCCCTCCCTGATGAACTTAATGCTTTTGATGCTCACATGAAATTGACATGAAAAACACAGACTATCTTGCACAAGCTGCAGCATGTGAAGCAAATGAGGATGCACCTTTCTGTGTCTCTGAGGTCGATGTGAGCAATGCCTTTAGGAGTGTTAATTGTAGAAAAGCTGCTGGACCGGATGGAATTTCTAACAGGGTTTTGAAATCCTGCGCTGCTCAGTTAGCTCCTGTGTTCACTTACAGTGGGCAGTGCTTCGACTTGGCCAGCTTGGGATCACGCGGTATCACGCAACTTTAATTTGTATTTTTCCAGTGAGACGCTGCAACAACCCAAACAACCGGTAGATGGCTCAAGTGAGCAGGGTGTCTCGTAAAAAGAAATGGAGCCTGGAAAACCCTACACAGACTTCACTACAGACTTTAGCAGACTGGTTTAGAAATAATTTAATAGCCAGAAATATGCCTGCCCTGCCCTAATAAAGAACATTTGGTTAACTGCGAGTGAATCCCGTTTGCAGCCGTAGAAGAAACGCAGGACAAATTAAACATTCTAGTTTTCTCCGAGTGCAACGATGATAGACAGACATCATTTGGACAAAATATAGAGCATATTAACCTCCGTTGCTCAGCCAAATGCCTTCCTGTTACGTCCTGTTATCATGGAGTTACAGGCAATAAACGATTTTTGATGGTCACAAGTTTACTTCATTAGCGGTTTATTTATTTATTTTTTATTATTAAAGAGTGTTTTTCATTTAAAGGTTTGACTTTGTGCTTATTCAGTAGAGCATTTAGTGCTCTCCCCAATCCCAGACGTTCACATTGCATGTTTGTTTGTAATGGATGCAACCGCGAGATAGGCTATGCGTTTGACGGCAATGAGTTGTTAACAGACATGAACCAAGACATATAGCCCAGCAGCAATCTAGGGACTGTTCGTTATTTATTGAAGGGGCCACCGGAGGAATTTTGAGTGCTTCAGTTGACCCTCCCCTGCCAATTGTCGCTGTCTTCCGCCCGCGCCACAGCCACACTTTGTGATAACGTTCTTAAATCAATCTTTCCCGTGAGCTTGCATGCTACCAGTCCTTCCTTTTCAAATGTGTTGCGCCAGTTTGCACAATTTCACAAATAATCATATGTGATTAATAATATGACAAATAATCCCTGTGCACTGGGACCGAAACAATGCATGCCAACTTTTTCCGGGTTTTTATCACGTATTTTAACTTTCCCCCGCTGTCTTGCCGTTTTAATGTTTTCCCGTAGAATATCCCATATTTTAATACTCTCATAACAGCCCTGCCATCGGGCCTGTCTCTGTGTTGCCCTGTTGCTACCCCTTGCCCTTCCAACGAAATGTCTTCAAATCATCGTTTTCCTTGCTTGAAGGCGAACTTAGAGTGATGTTAGCCTAATTAAGTTTAACGGCGTGATTGTCGTGAGAGCACGATTCATTGGCACTTGCATGTTCGGCCTTATGTCTACGTGCGCACCTGAGGCTTCTCAGCTACAAGAGAAAGAATTTCCCCTGTTTGTATGTTCACTGCAAGTTGGCCTACCATAACTTACCAACTCTGCACTGTAGACCCTAACTGGCTATTTATATTTTTCTGTGAAATAAGCAAATGTATTTGTTCAACTTTATGAAGCAGAATTACGCATAGGCTACTTGGAACATAATACATTTGACAAAGGACAGATGTATGTTGCTAGTGACAAAATATTAACTTTCAGTGTTTTACGATGTCTTTGTCATGGGAAAGTGTTTTTCCCCATGCATTTATTCTAGGTTACTGTCAGTAACTGCCGTGAGAGAAGCGGGTTCTGTGTTTCGTTCATGTCAGTGACTGACGCAAGAGAAGCGGGGTCTGTGTTGTGTTGCGTTGCGTTAATTTATTTTCATTGGGCATACCGTGCCGTGCCGTCCACAGCTCTTCAGTTCTGACAAAGCCAAAATTACTCCTTTTGAAACAATGAGTGCAGGAAGCGCGTTTGTATGGTTATATTGCTTGACGGGGGGGATCCCAAGCAGCTTTCAACCATAAGGCTACTTTAAGAACATTTCAATTCACCCGACACTAATATTCAAAATGTTGAAAACTATTTCGACATAGCCTATAAAGCAGTTTAATTAAATGGAATGTTAGTTGTAAACAAACGAGCTACTTGATGAGGCTTGGCCTCACAGATGCGCTCGTGCCTTAAACGTTCCACATACTCGACGCACCCGACCTGTAGCGCAACAATGTGACGTCACAGAAGCGCCGTAACCATTTATACTCGCGCGTCGTGGTCACGACACTAGTTGCAATATTCTCCTGAACAGAGGTGTCGCTGTTGTGAAAAGATTAATGCTAACTACGTTACACAGCAGAAGAAGCTGCATTAAGAAACACTAGTAGCAGAGAATGTAAACGGGCTCTGCTATTAGCTAGCCTCTGTGATGGTAGGCTACTTCAGACTTTGGTTGCTACTATTCACAACTACCACTAGTCCGGCAGCCATGGGGTCAGACCTGGTTTTGTCGGTTAAAGTTTTTTTTTTTTGCAGAATCTTGTAGACCAGGGGTATCTCTAAGATTTAGGAGGGTGCCCAGTGATATCCCAATGTATTGAATACAAGGTAAGACACTACAGGTGAATAGGGTAAAAAAATAACTAGCAGATATCACTATGAAACTTCCCCAGTTGATTACTTACATTAATATGGAAAAAAAATGTATTACAAGTTATCTGAAATGTAATGTTTGAATATGCAAATTAGGCACAATCTAATTAAATATGTGCTGATTTGCATAAAGTTTAAAAAGAAAAAAATCTGAACATTAGATGAAGCCGGGTTCAAAATTACTTTTTCATTGTGTTTACATATTAGATGAAAAGTCTTTTACACAGGAAATTTGTATTACAAGTTTTCTGTAATTTAATGTTTAAATATGAAAAAGCCCAATGTGCCAAAATCATGAAATAGGATATACCTCTAATTTCAAGATGAGTAGGCATACTCATATTAAATGCAAATCAACTCAATTAAAATGTACTAAAATACAATGTTCTGTGTGATAGTTTTTCAGACAGTACATTCAAATTTGGACAATTTAACCCTTTACTAAGTTAATTAATGAATTTCTATGTTTCAGATAATGCCAGTCAGGGAGCCATGGGGTCAGACCTGTTTTTGTGGGTTATTTATTTATTAATTTTTGCCTAGACTTGTTGACTTGGGGTGGCTCTTTAATATTTAGGAGGGTGCCCAGTGTGATATCCCTTGGGCAATGTCCTACATTAACCATTAAAGCCATATGTGCCGAAATCATGAAGAAAAAAAAAATAGGAAAAGCAAATAATCAACTCAAATAGAATGTACTAAAATACAGTTTGCAGTGTGATAGTTATTCAGACAATACATCATGCATTCAAATTGGGAAAATGTAACCCTTTTCTATGTCAAATAATGAATTTATAATTTCAGATATTGCCTGTAATAATTCTGAATATGTACACTTTTCCTGGTATTAGTTCTGATAATTGTCCAGTTCTGGCTCATCCTACCCTAAAACATGCAGAGAATATTGTGCAAGGCACCTGGCAACTGCATCTGTTAGAGCTACAAGGATTTTCACTCTTGCAGCCACATCTGATCATCTCCAAAATGTAGTTTGGTGCAAGTTTGACATTTTCTGGTAGACTGGTTGGGCTTAGTAACGAATCAATGAATCTTTCTTCAAATGGCAGTTGAATTTCCAACTGAAGTATTCCTTCGCTTTAGGCTCCATATACTTCAATAGCCTACTTAAAAATGAATATTCTCTTTTTGAATGACGAGTTTAGGCTCTGAGCATAGACTACTACTGCAATAAAGAATAAAAATAAATGTATATTTTATACATATTAGAACAGTAGAAATGTAGCTAAAAGAGCGCAGTTTAGGCTAGCAGTAATCATTTACATAGCATACATGCAGTAAGTCCTTCCACTCAGCAGCCATATTGTAGCACTTTTTGGGCACTTATCGGGCATCTATTTCGGCGTGCGCAAGACTTCACAACACCAACCTTGCTCCAACAGTGAGATCACAACACATGAAAGGGGTCGGATATGTGTAGACAACTGCCATATTGGCGTTACAAACTAACCCCATGCATTTCTATGGAGGATTTTTTGAGTGTTGTGACTCCTCATTAGAAAGTCTCTGGTAAACCTCCATCCACACCTAAGAGACGTGCTATTGAGAGATGCTAGCACGTAGCACCCGTGGATTAGTTTCCTCTCCCACTCTGAGAATGAAATCGGCACTTCAGAAGCACCTACATACAACAAACTTTCTTATACCTAACTATATTTAGAATGCTTCTACAAAGGGGTTTGTTGATATGTTATTCATAGCCTTTTTATATTACATTTTATTCCTAAAAACATGGCGAAAATTTATTTTTTTTAAAGGCTATTGGCAGTATTTTCTGATTTACGGAATAAATAAAAGAGATATCTAAAATTCCCTGTGTAAAAGACTTTTCATCTAATATGTCAACACAATGAAAAAGTAATTTTGAACCTGGCATCATCCAATGTTCCGATTTAGTTTTTTTTAGTTTATGCGTCACGGTGTCGCGCTACCGGTCGGGTGCGTCGAGTATGTAGAACGCTGTAGATGGCAACGATTCACATTGGCTGGGGGGAAGGGGGGCCATCAGACATTTGTGCCCAGTTTATCCGGCCCTGCCCCCAACAAATCACACCTTCCCACCTCTTACAGCTTAAAAGAAGTCAAGAGGACTCCTTACAGACAGACCTATTCACAAACCAGCGGCATTTTGCCGTGTTTTGAAATCCTATGCAGCTACAGGAGCTTCCAATCGTGAGGAAGCAATTTTGCATTGTAGGCATAACTAACATGCAATAACGCCGCCAACAACAACCAAAACTAGGCTAATCATTGTCAAGATGTAAATTAAATGTAACATTATTGTGAATCAAATTAAAATGTTCTCTTTTGCAAACGTAGGCATAGTAACATAATAATTTAATAATGTTACAAAGATACTACATCAATCCGTATGTTTCATTAGGCTACTAGGCTATTTGTTTTGCCTTGATTCATTTAGGCTAGGCCTTTTTATTCAGGGGCCGTATTCACAAAGAATTTTAAGGCTAAAAGTAGCTCCAAACAGGCGAATTTAGGAGCAACTCCTAAAAATAATGGGCGTGTCACTCCTAACTTTAGGACTCCTAGTTTTTTCACAAAAAGTAATTCACGAAGCATTTTAGACCTAAAAGTAGCACCTAAGTCTGGGACAGCTTAAGTCGAGAGGACTCCTAACTCACTAAGACCTATTCATAAACAGCTTTTTTGTGGCATTTTACGTTGCGATGTTTTGAAATGCGTAGCCTATGCGCAACAGGAGCTTCCAATCGCGAACAATTTTTTTATTTTTTATTTTATTTTGGGCAAGCCTGCATTTATTCATTCATTCATTCATTCAACCTTTATTTATTCTCGGAGGGTCATTGAGGAAAGCCCTCATTTTCAATGAAGCCGAGATTACAGAAGCGAAGCAAAGCGCTCCACAAACAAGACAACATTCGAGGCCTTCTGTTGAACAATTTTATATAAAGCCTGCGCTAACAGTAATCCTCCTGCCCTTGATAGGCCTACCACAGCTGTGGATAGTGTGGAATGGTCAAGTAATAACACAATCCAATGTGTGTCTCAATTGTCCCCCGCTGACCACCTCACACATTTCTCTAGATTTTGCAACGAACTTACATGACACAATGCCATAAAATATGCCTGTTTTAGGACACAGAATAATGTTTGTAATGATACCAGGTAGGCCTACGTTTAACAGTAACAAGTGTAATGACCTATTCATTGTCGAAGGTGCATGGTGAAGTGAAATTCTTACTTTAGAAAACAAACATTTGCCGACAT
Source organism: Alosa sapidissima (assembly GCF_018492685.1). Classification (NCBI taxonomy): domain Eukaryota; kingdom Metazoa; phylum Chordata; class Actinopteri; order Clupeiformes; family Clupeidae; genus Alosa; species Alosa sapidissima. Next base: position 717,518 of record NC_055959.1, on the reverse strand, counting down.
CATCGCCGATCATCAGAATATTGCAACAGATTCTGTGTTCTGGACTGCAGGTAATTTGTTAAGCCAGTGGTTCTCAAACTTTTATTTCATTCCCCACTTTGATCAAGGGGCATGACTGATGGTAGTGGAGATGACGTGTTATCCCGAGGCTTTTGCAAGTCAGCATCTTCGACGGTAGTCTATTAAAAATATAAGTTTTCTATGTCCCAAACGGAGAGCATGGGGACATGATGAAGTAGGCTATCCAAATGTGTTAAATTATTGTGATTACGAGCCAGTGGTTTTCAAACATTATGCGTGACTCGGACATCTAACTAAATGCAACAGGCTCATATCGTCCTCGCATTCGCAAAAATGAGGACCAGTGTTTTGTCAAATTTCAAATAGCTATTCGTTTTAACGATTTTTTTATGATAGTATGAAGTGCTTTTTGTATAGGCTACTATCTTAATCTTGGAATATGGGGAGGGAAGTGGCGCGTCTGCAGTCAGCCAAATATGAATGTAATTCTGCGGCATAAAGGCGTAAATGTCAAGCAGTCAATTGACTACATTGCAGTCAGGAAGTAGGGCAAATTAAGACACTGTTTTGATTTGCGTAGTTGCGTTACCCCCAACACTGACAATAACATAGACAGCAAATTAAGATATTTTTTCGTTTTGTGGAGCGGCACCGGTAGGCTATCAAAAGCAGATTTCGATTTTAGCTACCACCGTGTAGTCAAGCCTTAAGCCATACCCAAGTAGCCTTAATCGAGGTAATGTTTAATTACGATTTATTTTGTTATTGAATTCGTAGGCTGGGATTCCTCTCGGTAACAATTATGTTTAAAGGTAGCCTAGCCTCCTGCTTTTTCAGAAGGGGCGGCAGTCAGGCTACTGACAGAGCGATGTACAGTGGCAGAGCGACGCACAGTGGCTGAAAGTGGTACTAAAGCTTCAGCAGCTTCACGCCTCGTAATGCGCGACTGAAGTGGCCATTTGAAAGCGATGCCCACTGTATATCTTTAACACATCATTGGCTCAAGAGACAGTTCCTACTTGCCTCAAGCAGTCTGTTATTGTTCCAGCACCGAAAAACAAAAGTCCATCATGTCTGAATGACTACCGCCCAGTAGCCCTGATGTCTACAGTGATGAAGTGTTTTGAGAAGCTTATGAAAAACATTATCTGCTCATCCCTCCCTGCCTCCTTCAACCCCCTCCAATTTGCTTACAGAGCCAACAGGTCTACAGAGGATGCCATCTCAAACCTCATGCACACCACCTTAACTTACCTGGAGGAGGGGAATGGGAATTATGTGAGGATGCTGTTCATTGACTTTAGTTCAGCATTCAACACAATAGTACCTCTCACCTTGGTCACAAAGATGAAGGCCTTAGGACTGAACACCACCCTGTGTCACTGGATATTTGACTTCCTCACCAACCGTTCACAAGTGGTTAGAGTGGGGGGTCTGACATCTGACTCATTAACCATCAGCACTGGTGCTCCCCAAGGCTGTGTTTTCAGTCCACTGCTGTACAACATCTACACACATGACTGCAAAGCCAACAGTAGTCATACCTCCATCATCAAGTTTGCAGATGACACAGTGATCTTGGGCCTGATTAGTAACAACAATGAACAGCTCTACTTGGATCAGGTTGATGAGGTGGCACAGTGGTGTCAATCTAACAGCTTGACACTGAATATCAATAAAACCAAGGAAATGGTAGTGGATTACAGAAGGCAGCAGCAGAACTACAGTTACACCCCACTAATGATCAGCGGGCAACCTGTAGAGAGAGTCACACATTTTAAATACCTTGGTGTCCACATTACTGAAGACTTAACATGGACTGTTAACACTCAATATGTTCTGAAGAAGTCCAGACAATGACTCTACTTCCTTCGTCAGCTAAGGAAATTCAAAGTTTCTACATCCATCATGAAGGCCTTCTACACTTCAGCGGTTGAGAGTGTTCTAACTGGTAGCATCATCACCTGGTATGGGAACTCCACAGTCCACATTGTAGTACTCTGCAGAGAGTAGTGCGCTCAGCTGAACGTACTATAAGAACTCAACTCCCTGCTCTACAAGATATCTATTCCAGAAGAGTACTCCTAAGAGCCCAAAAGATTCTGAAGGACTCTTCTCATCCTAACAATGGATTATTCCTACCGCTGAAATCAAGAAGACGCCTATGTAGTCACAAAGCCAGAACTGAGAGACTCAGGAGAAGTTTTTATCCCCAGGCCATCCGAACTCTGAACTCACACTATACTGACTTTGCACTCATTCACTCCTCAGCACTCATGCCCCCCCCCCCCACACACACACACACACCTACAAGACTATTAGCACTTTTACATCCCTCTCCCTATGCTACAGACCTTTTATTTATTTTCTTATTTCATCACACGTCAAAACACACACACACACACACACACATATCTGACTTTCTCCAACTTTTGCACATCTCCATAGAACTTTTTATTTATTATTTTTGATTTCTCCTCCATCTACCCATGTCCTTGATTGCCAAGCCTTTCTTTGCAAGCACACTTAATAAGAAAACTTAAGAAGAACAATAAGTGTGCTGCTTTGCAAGCACACTTAAAAATATTAAGAAGAGCTCTTTTATGAGTTAAATGGAAACAAAATTATTACTGGCCTTTATTTGTCCGAATCTGAGGCCCAGCTATAAATAGAATCCCGGCCATAATTTAAGGATTTAGGTATGCACGTAAGGTTAGCCCTTAAGGGCAAAGTCATTTAACTACCTACTTTCCACCCCCATGTTCAGCAGGGAGATAATCTCTGCCCGGTCAGAGCACTCTGCACTCCCCCTCCACAAGACTGAACAACTCTCCCATCAGCTGGTCGAGACCATTACTCTGGCGTACACAGCCTCAAGTGTAACCCCCCCATTAGGCGGCATGAATAGTCAAACTCAGCTGTACTGATGACTCCAGCCCCTGTATTGTTGACTTAGTCACTGCCAACATGGAAGTTTTTATGTACTCCAAGCAAGTCACTAATAGAACCTGAGCAAAGATATACAGTGAAATTTCAACTTAAACTCAGACAAAAGGAACATGAAAAATGACACAATAGTAAAAAAAAAAAAAAAAGTAAGTTAAAGAAGAAATCTGGTTCTTTTTTACATAGATCTCCGTTTCTTGAGGTCACTGAGTACTGCTGATACGAAAAAAAGGAAAACAACCGATTTACCTAGATTGAGTTGTTAGTAGCTATTAGCTAAAGCAGCCAGGCAGCTACAGCGCTACACTCTGGGGGCATGAGCGCTACACTCTGAGTCGAGCACTGTAACTGCTTGGCTGCAGGCAATTCATGGGTTTCATCAGGTCCCTTTCCACAGGTGTATAGAATCAAGCACCTTGATTATCAATGCAGGCTGCATGGTGCTTGATTAATACACCTGTGGAAAGGAACCTGATGAAACCCATGAATAACAAAATCAAAAGTCAAAAGCAATAGCAACAGTCGGGAAGAATGCCAGTTCATTTCTTTCGTGTTCGATATTGTCACCCCACATTGTTAACAATAAAGGACCACTATTATAAAACAATCAAGTCTGTTGACTGATTGACTGACTGAGTTTAGTGTTAGTCATAGTGTTGTGACGCCTAGTTGAAAGAAGAAGAATATTTTGAGAACATTGACTTATGGAAGGCTTGCAAAAATTCCCCTAAAGAGGTGATTGGAGGTTGGTTCAAATCGATGACGTCATCGGACATGGACTTCCTATTGGTTAACGTCTTATGTTCTCCATCAGAAAACCAAGGTTATACAAAACCGTTTGAGGATGTGGCCCATACTACACAAATTTCTGCTTAACATTTGCCACAAATATGAAAATTTCATCCATAGTTTCATCCATTTTATCCATAATTGTACACATATAATTTATATATAAGGAACTGAAATTGAAATTTGGCATGTTTATTGTTAGTCCCATTTGCTCACATTTCCTGTAGTGCCAAATTTGTTACTGTTGAACTAATTAACCATGTTAAAAAGGGTTAGTTCAATCTGATCGTTCTGTGTAGCATACCTGTGTAGTGGCCCCCATGCATATTGCCATGGTGGTTGCACACAGCATAGAGGTCATACAAGTAGTCATCTGGGTTGTGGCCATATGGCCGTCTCCATGGTGACCAATGAGAGGGAAGACTCCAGCTGCTCTGACTCCTCTTTACCATATGGGGTGCCATGTCCATGCCAAGGAGAGGGAACCTCACCATATTCTGCATTTTCACTCTGCGGTCTGCCTCCTGGAGAATAAAAGATCCAATGTAACAATTCAACAGTCAAACACTCAACCAGTAGTGAGTCCTAAATCTTGGCACCATGGGTATAGGTTGCAATGACTGTTGGAGGGTTAGCTTCAGCCAATTAGCATGGCAGTTGGCCGCCAACATTTTTTAAAATATGGCGTTCCATTGTCCGAGTCCGTCCTTGAAGCATTTCTGGAAGAAGCTACAGATTCTTTGTGTATTATCACATAAATGAACATCACATTATAGGACTTCAATACACGGGGCAAACTTCTGCACCACCATCCCCAAAATGTTATCCCAATAGCGAACCAATGAAATAAAGTTGCGCCTATGTTAGATGATGCACGTTCCTGAACAACTTATTTTCCTCTGAGAGAATATCCAATCTGCAACAACGATATACCATTGTACTTTCGTTGTCTTCATCTGTACTGTGGAACCTAATTGGTTTCTAGCTGGTACTGGAAATAAGCACCATGAAACACCATTTTGATATAAAGATGGCTGCGGTTTTTTGGCTGAAGTAGCTAGCCTAGCATGGCCCATTAAAATGGATGGGAGCGGGACTTCCTCACTCTCTCCAGTTACATAATACCTCCATGATTGTTGCAATGAAAAAAAGAGAATGAAAATAAATAAAGTTGCCTAATTATAGCTTATAGCATACAACTGCTTTGGAGAAAAGGAGAATATATCCATAATTAAACAAAAATACGTAAATTCTTAGAAACCCTTCACTGCTCTGAATTTGCAGTGAAGGGAAGTTGCATTGGCAGACCTTACCTGTCTGAATCTCTTGAGATGTAGGATAAGGACATCAGGTAGAGTCCACAAACTTAGCTTGATTCGGCCTTGCTGCAGCTGTTTGCAGTGTGGGCAGCGCCAGGCATCATCTGGAGCCAGCTAAAAATATAAATGTAATTAACGCATTATACAGCTCTATATGGAAGGGTGTCCTTAACAATGTTCAGACCAAAACCTACGCCCTTGCAAAGTAACCTAATTGAATAGCCTACTGGTTGGACTGTCAAGTTTCCCCACATGTGTATCTGTTTACTTGTTTTTCTCAGGACAAGCCCTTTTTTGAGCAAATATTCAAGTGTCACAGGCGATTCCAGTTTGCCATGGGTGTAGACTTTTGTAGACCTTGAATCTTCCAGTTTTCAAATATATAATTCAAAAGTATAAGTCTAAAGCTCTGTAAGGAGAAGCCCTCCTCCGAGATAGCTTAGTTTCCGGAGGTAAGTTTCCCAGAAAATCCAAAAAAAGACAAAGATACAAGACTGTGTACATATTTCCATTTCCGAGCGAAGGAACTCATCCTATAAACCACCGCTCCTCACTCAAGAATATATATAGTCCAAGGCACAAATGCGAAAAGCCATTTGAACAACTTCTAATCTGACAACAGCCACGTGCACCTTTTCCTCCAAACAGTGATTTTTATATAGTGAATGTGCTGTTAATAGCAGTTCTTTCAGTGGTAATCGTATAAATGATAGTGTTTTGTATAGGTATTGTGTATTGAATTTTATATTTATCATTGTGTATTTTATATCATGTGTGTGCGAAAGCGGTTAACATTAACGTTAGCAACATGGTGCAGTGCTTCGAACGACTGCCATCACCGCTCAGTCTGTCGGTCTGATGCATGGACCGGTGCATGGTCTGCTCTTGGACCACCATCATATTCAGCTTATTAACTTGCCGTGAATTATTAGACAAAATGTTCATTAAATGCATGAAGAAGTATAATTGATATGACTCATACAGTATGAAGGCTACAGTAGCCTAATGTTAACTAGCATTACCAACCTCCCTGCAAAACTCACAACAACTTTGTAGCATCTAGGTCTCTCATGCTGGTTTACAAAACCTACAAGCTGACTCTCGGACACACTACACTCAATAATGTGACCCGATTTAAAGTGGTTTTCACCCCTTTGGACACTCTTGTTCTCGTCCTTGAAACAGCGAAATGTTGCCTCGGGGGCATGGACGGCATAACCGCTAACCATTTGACTGCAGTGGCGGTAGTGGCAAAACGAGCTAATTGGGCTATCAGCTAGTTCAAAAGTTTAAGTACTTAATGAAGATATACAGGGGTCTTTATTAGTGCTGTCAGTTAAATGGGTTATTAACGGCCAAACCCATTGTAACGGTGTACATTTTTTATCACGAGATTAACGTTCTTTTTGGCCTAGGAAATTTTGTAGTTTTTTTACATGCTGTTGCAACAACTAGTAACGTTAGAAAAACTACAACACCACTCCGGATCTAGCTAGACCGGAAACAAAACAACAGTCATGCCGCACACACTTGTTTGGGCTTGTGAGCCGGCCAAAGAGTAGTAGGCTAACACATTAATCGTGTGCCGCCAAAGATTTTTTATTTTACACCGTCGCTTGTTCTGTTATCAACAATCCTCTTTGACTGCTACTATTTTGAAACTTTGATGCACCGTTTCTTGTCCTCAAACTGCCACAGACACTTCCTAGCAAAGATTCTACTAAGAACTTTGCTTCCTAGTAGGCTTCTGATAATAGAGATAATAAACACCAACGCAGTTCTGAACTCCCGGTCGGCTGAATGGTGCTTTAAATTGCTTGTTCATCCAGTGTTTGCCAGTTAAAAACTTTGGCGCTGATGTGTGTGGCAAGCACCATAGACTGTATAAAATAGCAGTGTATCACAGAAGCTTCAAGTTTAAGCTTTAATCTAGGCTACAAGCCAAACATTGTTTAGCCTACACTCACACTGTTACACGTGAATTGAACATGGAGATATGGACTACTAGGCTATTTCTGTTTGTTATGCACTTCATTGAAATGTGCTGTAGACCTAGTGCTAGGCCTAGGCTATTTTGCACACTTGTGCATATTTCTCAATATGAAAAGTTATTTTATTTCAACTGAACTCAAATATAATGAATATAGGCTATTTGCCTTATTCACCCAGCGGCGTGACAGGTGTAATGGCAAGTGTACCCTGTAGCCTCGTTCTGGCTGCCGGGTGAAGCAAGGAGCAAGGCACTTAACCCCTCACTGCTCCCCGAGCGCCGATGTTGTTGCAGGCAGCTCACTGCGCCAGGATTAGTGTGTGCTTCACCTCACTGTGTGTTCACTGTGCGCAGTGTGTTTCACTAATTCACGAATTGGAATAAATGCAGAGACCAAATTTCCCTCACGGGATCAAAAGAGCATATATACTTATACATTTTGTGCATGCACTTCTGCTGTAGCATTTATTTCAATTTATATCAGCTATATTTCTGAAGAATACATTGTGATGCCTCAGGTCTGCTGCACATCTTTTGAAATTTGATTTGAAATAATCAAATAGACCTACGTCTTAAAGTAAAGTTAATAAAGTAACTTGCTTTGTTTTCATTTGAATTTCAATCAAGATGCACTGCTAATAATTGCTTTATATTGATAATATGGGCTTCTGGAAAGTTCAATAAATGCAAAATAATAGAATTTTAATCATATAAAAATTGTGATAAAATATGTGATTAATCGCGATTAACTATAAAATTCAGTGATTTATTAAAAAAAAAAAAATGAATTGCTTGACAGCCCTAGTCTTTATACCTCAACTAAATTGATGTTGCCTATAAACAACAATTCATGTTCATACAGTGGGTACCACTTGGAATTGTCCGGCTTCACGCGTGATTCACGTGTGATTGTTACGTGACCTCACACGTGAATTATGCGTCTTTTATTTATATTTCCCCAGTGAAGCTGCAATGACCCAAACAACCACCAGGTGACACTTGTGAGCAGGGTTAGGAACGCCAGCTGTCGCCGCTTTGAGTAGATCGGGCCCAGAAAATCAAGCCCGACTCTACCCGAGCCCGTGTACGTTGTGCCCAAGCCCAACCCGGCCCGACACATTAACTGTAATTATGAACCCAAGCCTGATTAAATCTGACATTTTTTTAATACTTGGGCCATTATAACTGACACTCTCAACTACAATTCTGAGTTGTTTGAACTACAGAAATCTGTTTAGAATTATCTTAATGAATAATGCAACAGAGGAAGAAAGAATGTAAACTATGTTTGTTCAGAATGGAATGGATCGCAAATTAATCCGAATGAAGAAACGTACAGTGGGCATCGCTTTCAAATGACCACTTCATTCGCGCATTACGCGGCGTGAAGCTGCGAGAAGCTTTAGTACCACTTTCAGCCACTGTGCGTCGCTCTGCCACTGTACATCGCTCTGCCTGCCGTCCCTTACATAATTGTTGCCGAGAGTAATCCCAGCCTACGAATTCAATAACAAAATAAATCATGCATAATTAAACATTACCTCGATTTAGGCTACTTGGGTATGGCTTAAGGCTTGACTACACGAAAATCGAAATCGAAATTTGCTGTCTACATTATTGTCAGTGTTGGGGTTAACGCAACTACGCAAATCAAAACAGTGGTGTGATAATTGAGCCAGTAGAGAAATAACTGTTCAGAATGAATCTGTAGCCTTGGGTAGGCTTCTGCAGAAAACAATGTTTTTGCCGATTTAATACTATCTGGCGACGTTTTTAACAGGCTACGCAATAGAGGCTTAGACAACTATGACCCACGTTTTGGTTTCGTAAATTAATTTGCCCTACTTCTTGACTGCAATGTAGTCAATTGACTGCTTGACATGTCATTTTTATTTTTCTGTACGATAAACAACTACATCTGCTTTATGCCGCAGAATTACATTCATATTTGGCTGACTGCAGATGCGCCACTTCCCTCCCCATATTCCAATATTAAGATAGTATAAAGTGCTTTTTGTATAGGCTACTATCATAAAAAAAAAAAAAAATAGTTAAAACGAATAGCTATTTGCATGCATATGGATTGATGCAGTAGCCTACCTTTGCAACATTTATTAAATGAATCTGTCACCATATCCCTAGGCTACGTTTGCAAAGAGGAGAACATTTTAATTTGATTCACAATGAAACGTTACATTTCATTTCCATGTTAACAATGAGTAGTTTGTGTTGTTGTTGGTGGTGTTATTGCATCCCTTTTATGAATGCAAAATTGTTCCCTCGCAATTGGAAGCTCCTGTTGCGCATAGGCTATTTCAAAACATCGCAACGTAAAATGCCACAAAAAAGCTGTTTATGAATAGGTCTTAGTGAGTTAGGAGTCCTCTCGACTTAAGCTGTCCCAGACTTAGGTGCTACTTTTAGGTCTAAAATGCTTCGTGAATTACTTTTTGTGAAAAAATTAGGAGTCCTAAAGTTAGGAGTGACACGCCCATTATTTTTAGGAGTTGCTCCTAAATTCGCCAGTTAGGAGCTACTTTTAGCCTTACAATTCTTTGTGAATATGGCCCCTGAATAAAAAGGCCTAGCCTAAATGAATCAAGGCAAAACAAATAGCCTAGTAGCCCAATGAAACATACGGATTGATGTAGTATCTTGTAACATTATTAAATTATTCTGTTACTATGCCTACGTTTGCAAAAGAGAACATTTTAATTTGATTCACAATAATGTTACATTTAATTTACATGTTGACAATGATTAGCCTAGTTTTGGTTGTTGTTGGCGGCGTTATTGCATGTTAGTTATGCCTACAATGTGTCTGTGAGTAAGGAGTCCTCTTGACTTCTTTTAAGCTGTCAGAGGTGGGAAGGTGTGATTTTTTTTTTCCCCCCAGCCAACGTGAATCGGGTGGTTAGTTAATAGGCCTATCATGAAGATTTTTCCTGCCATCTAAGGCACGAGCGCATCTGTGAGGCCAAGCCTCACCAATAGCTCGTTTGTTTACAACTAACATTCCATTTAATTAAACTGCTTTATAGGCTATGCCGAAATAGTTTTCAACATTTTGAATATTAGTGTCGGGTGAATTGAAATGTTCTCAAAGTAGCCTTATGGCTGAAAGCTGCTTGGGACACCCCCCCCCCCCCCCCTTCCTGCACTCATTGTTTCAAAAGGAGTAATTTTGGCTTTGTCAGAACTGAAGAGCTGTGGACGGCACGGCAAGGTATGTCCAATGAAAATAAATTAACGCAACACAACACAACACAGACCCCGCTTCTCTCGCGTCAGTCACTGACATGAACGAAACACAGAACCCGCTTCTCTCACGGCAGTCACTGACAGTAACCTAGAATAAATGCATGGGGAAAAAACACTTCCCCATGACAAAGACATCGTAAAACACTGAAAGTTAATATTTTGTCACTAGCAACATTCATCTGTCCTTTGTCAAATGTATTATGTTCCAAGTACCCTATGCGTAATTCTGCTTCATAAAGTTGAACAAATACATTTGCTTATTTCACAGAAAAATATAAATAGCCAGTCTACAGTGCAGAGTTGGTAAGTAATGGTAGGCCAACTTGCAGTGAACATACAAAGAGGGGAAATGATTTCTCTTGCAGCTGAGTAGCCTCAGGTGCGCACGTAGACATAAGGCCGAACATGCAAGCGCCAATGAATCGTGCTCTCACGGCAATCGCGCCGTTAAACTTAAATAGGTTAACATCACTCTAAGTTCGCCTTCAAGCAAGGAAAACGATGATTTGAAGACATCTGTTTCGTTGGAAGGGCAAGGGGTAGCAACAGGGCAACACAGAGACAGGCCCGATGGCAGGGCTGTTATGAGAGTATTAAAATATAGGATATTCTACGGGAAAACATTAAAACGGCAAGACAGCGGGGAAAGTTAAAATACGTGATAAACACGGAAAAAGTTGGCATGCATTGTTTCCCCGTGCACAGGGATTATTTGTCATACTATTAATCACATATGATTATTTGTGAAATTGTGCAAACAGGCGCAACACATTTGAAAAGGAAGGACTGGTAGCATGCAAGCTCACGGGAAAGATTGATTTAAGAATGTTATCACAAAGTGTGTGGTTGTGGCGCGGGCGGAAGACAATTGGCAGGGGAGGGTCATGTTTTTTTTAACAATTCTGTCGGAGGGTCATTGAACAATTTCTAGCAGGCAAGAGAGGGTCATGCAACTTCCAACTGAAGCACTCAAAATTCCTCCGGTGGCCCCTTCAATAAATAACGATCAGTCCCTAGATTGCTGCTGGGCTATATGTCTTGGTTCTGTTAACAACTTATTGTCAAACGCATAGCCTATCTCGCGGTTGCATCCATTACAAACAAACATGCAATGTGAACGTCTGGGATTGGGGAGAGCACTAAATGCTCTTCTGAATAAGCACGAAGTCAAACCTTTAAATGAAAAACACTCTTTAATAATCCAAAAAAATAAACCGCTAATGAAGTAAACTTGTGACCATCAAAAATCGTTTATCGCTCGTAACTCCGTGATACCAGGACGTAACAGGAAGGCATTTGGCTGAGCAACGGAGGTTAATATGCTCCATGTTTTGTCCAAATGATGACTGTCTATCATCGTTGCACTCGGAGAAAACCGGAATGTTTCATTCGTCCCCGTTTCAATCGTCCCGGTTGTACCTACTCAAAACGCAGATAGAACCTTATTATTCTAAGGTAGTGAAATAGCGTTCAGCATGATTCATGCCCAATTAATTCCCCCTGTTAAAGTGTTCGCCTTTGTAGTTTGGTTTCGTGATAGCCTATGATAAACGGCTTATGGCCAAATATGTGAAAACGTTAAAATACAGTAGGCGATAAACCCGGAAAAAGTTGACAGTGATTTTTTTCATAATCACTTTGGAGGGTCATAGAAAAATGTATTGCTGGCGAGGGAGGGTCACGTCTTTTTGGACTAATGCTCCCCAAACTCCTCCGGTAGCCCCATAAATAAATAACGAACAGTCCCTAATGAAGTAAACTTGTGACCATCAAAAATTGTTTATAGCCTGTAGGCCTAACTCCGTGATAACAGGACGTAACAGGAAGGCATTTGGCTGAGCAACGGAGGTTAATACTCTATATTTTGTCCAAATGATGTCTGTCTATCATCGTTGCACTTGGAGAAAACTAGAATGTTTAATTTGTCCTGCGTCTCTACGGCTGCAAACGGGATTCACTCGCAGTTAACCAAATATTTCTTTATTAGGGCAGGCATATTTCTGGCTATTACATTATTTCTAAACCAGTCTGCTAAAGTCTGTAGTGAAGTCTGTGTAGGGTTTTCCAGGCTCCAGTTCTTTTTACGAGACACCCTGCTCACTTGAGCCATCTACCGGTTGTTTGGGTTGTTGCAGCGTCTCACTGGAAAAATACAAATTAAAGTCGCGTGATACCGCGTGATCCCACGCGCGGACCGCGAGTGAAGCTGGCCAATTCGAAGCACTGCCCACTGTAAGCCACTTACAACGTAAAACTATTTCCCTGCAGCAAAACTCAATGCATTTCTCTCTGAGGGCTTGCCTTGCTTACAGGGGTATGCTTGGAGAAGTGACAAAAGGACATTAAAGGCTGACATTAATTATTTTTGCCATGGCAAGCCTGCTTCACGTGTCTGTTCATTGTAAGTCCCCGTTTTTTGCTGTCAGGCGAGCATCGTGCCGAACTTAATGCACGCAACAAAGCCAACACATATTGTCACTGCCCTGACTTGTTTAAAATGGTTCCATACCACTGACTTTCCTCCAAACTTGATCAAATTCCGTTATTTTTCCTGTTTTTATTTTTTATTTACATCTTCAAGCTCTACATTGCACTTAAGCTACACAATACAGCACAGCAGACCTGGTGTGATGCGTGCGAGTGGAGGAGAAGCTGCGCATGACACGTGTGATGTGTGAGATGACATTTCAAATGACATTTTGTAACTTTGTAGACTAACTTGTATGACTTTGTACACATTTGTTACTTAGGCCTACTTTGCTAAATATATATATGCCCTAGCTTTAGCCCCCCACCCAAGTAGGCTAATGATTAAAAAAAAAACCACACACAAATGCTTGATCAAGGACCTGGCCCAACCCGGCCCGATGATAGTGGTTGGAATTATCGACCCCACCCGGCCCGCGGGCTCGGGCAGAGAATCTAAACTCTAGCTTTGAGTTATGCGCGCCAGTAGGCCTATGCTACAGTATGGACCATATATTTAGCCTAGGCCTACCCAACGTTTTTTCAGTTGTTTCCACAATATTACCCCCTGATGAGCTGATGGCTGATAGGCCTATTACGTCTCCTGCAACAGTCCCAACAGTTATAGACGGAGAGCAGCTTCACAGAAGAGAACTTCTGACAGCAAATTTGAGAAAAAGTTGGTAAACCACCCTTCTTACCTAATTTGAGGGTGCTGATTCTGAATATTTTGTTTACCAAGCCCAATTCTGAGTTCTAAGCCACATAATCAGCATTTTAGCGATTTTCTTTGCTTATTTTTCCCTAAATTGGGTTGATTTCAAAAGTAATCACTAAAACCAAATAAAAGTGTTCTCTAAATACACTAAATACATGTTTGAGCATTAAAGAAACTATAGTTTATTAATGTATTTAATGGGAACATGATACAGTTAACATGTAATAAACTCGGAAATTCTAATCAAACTACAACCATATTTTTATTGCTAACATAGTGAGTCACTCATGTGGTGTTTAATGCATTTCATCACAATAACAAGTTGCACAGATAACCTTCAACTTAGAATATATGAACTTAGATAGCGGGAATAAACCTAATGCAGAACTGCCATCTACCGTCAGCAACAACCGACAAGTAAAAAACATTTTACTTCTAGTAACACTGGATTTGGTATGTGTGCTTGCCTCCATACTAGAGCTTGATAATGAGCTCTTCTAATATGCCATTGAACAGCATCACTTGTTGGTGGTAGAGCCTCCGATCTTCAATATCTAGAAAACAGAGTGGCTCTGGCATAGTGTTGTCACGATACCAAAATTATGACTTCGATACAATACCTGCCATAAATATCTTGATACTTGATACTGAAACGATATCCAAATCCTAATATTTAATATCTGGAAAACACAGGCCTCCTCCAAGTGTATTGAGTCATTTGTGTTGAATTTGGTGCACTTTTGGTCAATTCTGGGTTTTAAACTTTAAACTAAACTTCCTACATAATTATTAGGGGTCCGAGCAGAGTAGCTGCAGGACCCCTATTGTTTCTGTACAGTTCATTTTTTGCCAAAATTCTGTAAAAGTCATACTGCAGCCTAAACCGTAACTGCAAAACTCTTGAAATCTTCAGGTATGGTTACCAGTACCCCCATTTACCCATAACCCAAAATGTGGGGTACTGCACCCAAAGGTGGCGCTGTTGGGAAAAAAAGTTAATTATGCTTATTTCTCCTTACCAGATTGACCTAGATTCAAATTCTTTCATAATATTAATCTCTTAACTCAGATGTATCTTTGGCCCTGGTCTTATGGTCTAAAAATGTTTACTTTTGCCACAATTTCATGGAAAAGCCAAACATTATCAAAAAGTTTCACTCTCTTCAAAAATAACCAAATCTTCACCAAAATTCTCACAGACAATGTTTAGACCAAGCCTCACAAAAGTTACTAGCCTGGCCTCGGCCTGCCTACGTACTTCCGGTCGATTTCTTCTCCCTACAGTACTCCGTCTGGAATAGGTTGATTCGCACTCGTTTACTTCGGCAGTTGGGCAGCCGACCAACCAGCGAACAGAGGGCGTCCCTGAGAGCGATTACGTACCCAGGCATGGTGTTTCAATTACTACGTCCCCGCCCCTGAAGCAGATCACTTGGAATACAATGCAGGGAGCGAAAAGGGCTTATACTTAAGAAATCTTTGAGCAAATGTGAATAATAGTTTAGCCTATTAACAGGAGTGTCACGAACGAAGTCACAGTGGAGTAGGATGTTATATCGACAGCTAAACTTTAGTCATAGATTTTGTCATTATTTTTCAAACACTAAGAAGGCTCGACATAACTTGAAACTTTGATCGAAGCATCATCAATGTCTCTACATATGAACTCGAGCATTAAGAACATTGTTCGTGTACACATAGTTTACTAAAAAGAAAGATTTTGGACAACTCGCTCCTTGCAAGATGGCAGCAAGCAGAAAAAACAAGTGAGTCGTGAGACTTGTATGAACTGGCGGAGTATTGCGACTTCGGGGCGACGAAAGACGAACAGATACGGGATCGTATTGTCATTGGATTAGTGGACATGGAGATATCACAAAAACTGCAGCTGGAGCCGGACTTGACTTCAACAAAGCCATCAACATTGCTCGACAGTCAGAGCTCATCAAGGCACAAAGCCTCACCACCCGATCACCAGAGAGTGAAGTAAGTGCAATTACACGTAAGCCAAAACAATTCAAAAACACAGAGAGAAAACAAAGTAATGCTAAAGCTAAAAGTGGGCAACTGAAACAAGGAAATGGATGTCAAAGATGTGGCAGAATGCAGGAGTTTGGAGCATGTCCAGCAAATGGCAAACAGTGCCGGAAATGCAGTAAAATGGGACACTTTGAAGCTATGTGCAAAACAAAAGCAGTGCGAGCAGTGGCAGCGGCTAACAGTGACAGTGATGAGGGCAGCTCTTGGTTCTTAGGAGCCGTGACTGAGAACGACGAGGACAAGTGGCTCGTAGATCTGCAAATTAAAGGGACCACTGTGCAATTTAGGATTGACACAGGCACAGATATTACCGTGATTTCAGAACAGACATTCCTTAGCCTGCCCCTGAGCCCTGTTTTGAAGGACACAAATGCCGTTTTCACTAGTCCTGGTGGTAAACTCGACTGCAAAGGCAAATTCTTAGCAGAGACTGAGAAACGTGGTGTGAACCACCAATTCTGGATATATGTGATGAGGGGCCCATTCGCCACCAACCTGCTGGGTATGAGAATAGCTTCTGAAATGGGGCTGATTCGCAGAGTGGATGGAATTGAAAGTTTTGAGGATGTCTTTGGAGATATTGGACTTTTGAAGTGTGAGCCTGTGAAAATTGAGCTCCAACCCAATGCCACTCCATATAGCCTCACCACACCACGCCACATTCCGTTCCCGATCCTGCCTCAGGTGGAAGAGGAGCTGAGGCGCATGCAGTCTTTGGGCATCATAGAAAAGGTGCATGAAGCCACAGACTGGTGCGCCCCCATGGTGCCAGTTATCAAAAAGAACAAAAAGCCCAGAATATGTGTGGACTTGAAAAAACTAAACAAAGCAGTAAAACGAGAGCGTTTCATCCTGCCCACGCTTGAAGACATCGCACCAAAGCTCTCAGGCGCCACAGTGTTCTCCACTGTTGACGCTTCCAGTGGATTTTGGCAAATACCACTGGACACCAATAGCAGGAGGCTCACGACATTAATCACGCCGGTGGGTCGTTTCTGTTCCCGGAGGCTGCCATTTGGTATAACCTCGGCCCCCGAAATTTTCCAGCAGAAGATGAGTGCCCTCCTGAGAGACCATGAAGGCACCGTGGTGGTCATGAATGATGTCCTGATCTTCGGCAAGGACAGAGAGGACCACGACAAAAATCTTCGAAAGGTGCTGGAGACCATCAGAGCGTCTGGACTGAAGCTCAACCGGAGTAAGTGCCAGTTCGGAAAATCTGAGATCCAGTACTTTGGCCATGTGACTTAGGCCGGACGTGAGCAAAGTCAGAGCAATAACAGAGCTACCGAGCCCCACCAACATGACAGAGTTACGCCAGACCATCGAAATGATCAACTACTTAGGGAAATTCCTCCCTGCCCTCTCATCTGTCATGCACCCCATCAACAGCCTGCTGAAAAAGGTTTGGGTTTGCTTGGGTTTGGGGAGAGGCACAGGAGGAAGCGTTCGTGAAGGTAAAGCAAATGCTGACCTCCGCACCAGTGCTGGCGTACTACGATGCATCCAGACCTACCGTAGTCAGTGCTGATGCCAGCAGCTTCGGTCTGGGGGCTGCGTTGCTACAGGAGCAGGGGAGCGGACTACAACCAGTGGCCTTCTGTTCCAGAACGTTGACGGAAGCCGAGCGACGGTATTCCCAGATCGAGAAAGAGTGTCTCGCCAGCGTATGGGCATGTGAGCGGTTCACCAGGTATCTGCAGGGAATGGAGAAATTCTGTTTACAGACAGACCACAAACCGCTCATTCCTCTCATAAACTCTTACGACCTCGACAAGGCACCTGTAAGATGTCAGCGGCTGCTGATGCGTCTCATGAAATTCAGCGCTGACGCAGTGCATGTCCCAGGGAAGCAACTTGTTGTGGCAGACACATTGTCACGCAATCCTCTGCCAGACAGAGACACGTCTGACACGGAGGACAAGGTTAAGGCCTACGTACAAGCTGTGATCGGAACAAGACCAATCACAGGCTACAGACTGGACGCGATTAGGTCAGCCACGGGCCAGGATACTGATCTACAGACTGTCATTCGCTACACCAGGGCCGGCTGGCCAGGTGAGTTAGCACGCATTCCACACACACTACACGGGTTCCATGATGCCAGGGCACACTTGTCAGAAGCAGAAGGACTTCTCTTGTACGATGACAGAATTGTCATTCCCCGCTCTATGCAAGCAGATGTACTGTCCCAGCTACACGAAGGCCATCAGGGGCTTACAAAGTGTCGCAGAAGGGCCAGCATGTCGGTGTGGTGGCCAGGGATTGGCCACGCCATCACCGAAACAGTGAGAACATGTGGATTCTGCTTTAAGAACAAGCCTACGCAGAGGCGTGAGCCACTGATGACCCGGTGGTCCGTGGCAAAGAATTGCTGCTGACCTCTGTGAACAAGATGGTAAGCAGTACCTCATTGTTGTGGACTATTACTCACGTGACATAGCACAGCTGACTACCACCACCAGTCAGCAAGTGATTGCTCGCCTGAAAAGCATGTTTGTCAGGTGGGGCATCCCCCTGGAGCTGATATCAGATAATGGTACCCAGTTCACTTCAGCAGAGTTTCAAGCATTCAGTGAGCAGTACAACTTCACACACATTAAGTCTAGTCCCCCATTATCCACAAGCCAATGGAGCAGCAGAGCGGAGCGTTGCCACAGCAAAGCGCATACTGCGGCAGCCAGACCCTCACCTAGCCCTTATGAGCTACAGGGCTACTCCAATCACTGCAACAGGTCAGAGTCCAGCACAACTCGCCATCGGACGACAGATCAGGACAACAGTTCCAGTCCTACCTGCACAGCTGGCTCCGAGTCCTGTTGACACCGACGCTGTGAAGAGCAAAGACCAACAAGCCAAAAGTGCCTACCGTTTCTTTTACAACAGACGGCACTCGGCATGTCCCTTACCTGTACTACAGTCAGGTCAACACGTCAACATCAAGTTGGATGGAGAAAAAGGCTGGAAGACTCCAGCAAAAGTCATCGCGCAGGCACCTGAGCCCAGGTCCTACTACGTCCAAACAGACCAAGGGACACTCAACCGTCGGAACCGGAGACACATCCAGGAAGTGCCGGGGTCAACAGAAAAGGTCACTGCATCAGAGACTAGTGACCAGGGCCAGCCCAGTTCCTGTGACCCGGGCTCCCCATCCCTTCCTGCCGTGGGGCCTGTCACTCCTGGTCTCACTGTGTCCCAAAGCCTACCACCTACCACCCCCAAAAGATCTGGGAGAGTTACTAACCCTCCTGCCTGGTTCAAGGACTATGTGCCTAAATAGACCTGAACAAGAATGCCAAATGAAAATATTGTGAAAAAAAGAGAGAAATGTAACGGTAATGCAAAATGATTTGAATTTTTATGTTGCAGATTCTTAACAGGTAGTGATAACTTACTTGAGTTCATGAGTTAAAGAGTTAATTAATGAGTTCATTTGTTTAATGGTACCAAAATGAAAGAAGTAAGAATAACAGTAACAAAGAATTGAAGTAACAACCAGCCATTTATGTTATGCTTTATTACAGGTTTATTTTTAAAGTAAATTTGCTGGGAATTTAAGTTATAAACAGGTGACTGATTTAATGTTAATGATTTACTTTACTGAGGGAGGAGATGTGATGCGATGAAATGTTTATCGGTTGTCATACGCATAATATTGGTGACCTCATTACGTGAAACTTGGACTTCTGGGAGTTTGTTATATTCGTGAAGATGCTAGGAGCATGAGTTACGTATGTGTTATCTGAGTTATTAATAAAAGATCTCAACGTAAGATTCAGCCTGGCATTTTCATGACACATCATAAACAGTTTCACAGGCTTCAAAAATGATCAGATCTTCACCAAAATTCTCACACACAATGTTTAGACAAAGCCTCACAAAAGTTAGCAAAAGAATTTGGATATGTTGTTCCATTTCAGAGATATAGGCCAATAAAGTTCGACCACTCAGCCCATTTCTCCTATATCACCTATATTGCTATGAGTATTTTTTTTTTCTTGGATAACAACCATACAACCATCATTAGGTGGATACCATTAACAGTGCACATTTTCAGATCTGTGCTCTTTTTTATAAAGCCCTTAATTCTATTGTCAAATGTATGCTAGGAATTTTCTTGATGTTGTGTGTTTGCCAACACACATTTTCACCATGTGAATGTGACTGCCTAATATGTAGGATTGTCAGTGGCTCAGTGGGATAATGCCTAGTGCTGGTGTTTATTAGGTTGAGAGTTCGAATCCCCGGTAGAGCTTTAGGCTCGAATACTATTGGTTATTGAAGATTCACACCATTGAGCAGCACCTGAATGACATCAGGCAATCAACATACACAGTCATTAGTTGCCAAGAATCAGAATGCTGAGACACTCTGACATTTAGGGGAACTTCTTTGTTTACTATTTTTCCTTCATCAATAAATCTATCATATTTATATTTCCTCCATTAGTGTTCTTCTCAACAAATGTCTAATTGCCCCAGAATTTCAAAAAGTTTTCAGGTGTACTCTTTCAGGAAAGCCCTTCATTTTATTGTCAAATGTATGCTTGAAGATTTTCTTGTGTGTTTACCAACACACATTTTCACCATGTGAATGTGACTGCCCAATGTGTATGATTGTTAGTGGCTCAGTGGGATAATGCCTTGTACTGGTGTTTCTTAGGTTGAGTGTTCGAATCCCTGTTAAAGCTTTAAGATGTCATTTAAGATTCACACCATTGAACAGCACCTGAATGACATCAGCCAATCAACATTCACACTCATCAGTTGCCAAGAATCAGAATGCCGGGACTCTATATTACATTTAGGGGAACTTCTTTGTTTACTATTTTTCCTTCATCATTACGTCTATAATATTTATATTTCATCCATTAGTGTTCATCTCTACAAATGTCTAATTGCCCTAGAATTTCAAAAAGTTTTCAGCTGTACTCTTTTAGGAAAGCCCTTCATTTTATTGTCAAATGTATGCTTGGAATTTTTCCTTGTTGTGTGTTTACCAATACACATTTTCACCATGTGAATGTGACTGGCCAACTTGTAGGATTGACAGTGGCTCAGTGGGATAATGCCTTGTACTGGTGATCCTTAGGGTGAGAGTTCAAAATCCACTTGAAGCATTAGTGTTCGAATACTGTTGGGTTGTGGAGGTTAGCATAATAGAATAGCCTGCTGTTGGGTTGTGTAGGTTAGCACACTATAACATACTACAGCTACTTGTCAATATGGACTTGTAGTGCAAGGCAAGTATAACTGTATAATTATAGGCTGTTTATCTTATTCACTCCGACCACTCCAGTGTGTCCTGCTTTGTGTGTGTCTTTGAGTTAATGTAAGTCATCACTTTAATGACCCTCACTATGACTTTTGTGATGTTTATCAGTTTGTAGAGTAGCTCTGCCATCATGTGTAAAGTTATGGTCTTTGTTTGTTGGTTTGGTGTGTTCGAGTCCCATGTGAGAGATGATTAGATGATGTTGGTTGACTTGGGATGTCAAGTATTGTTTAGTTGTACCTTATATAGCCATGATTTCAGTTTATTTTTCAAATGTCAATTGGTTTGTTTGTGAGTTGGGATCTGTACTGATTTACCCCATTTCACTGATTACTCCATTTTCTGTTTCCTCTTTGATGCAGCACACATACAAGTAAAGAACAAAAGAACAGATGAATTGAGACTCAAATAAAGTTCACTTGTGTTGCACCGAAACCTGCCATCTCCGTGTCATTACTCCATACCATTGAGCCTTCTGACCGAGGCTCTGCCTGCTCGCCACACACTCACTCTACCTCGACCCACATCGCCCCCTACAGTTCCTTCAGTTGGGTTGTGGAGGTTAGCATACTAGAATAGAATACTGTTAGAATACTGTTGGGTTGTGGAGGTTAGCACACTATAATGTTACAGCTACTGTATTTGTCAGGACTTGTTGTGCAAGGCAAGTATAACTGTATAATTGTAGGCTGTTCATCTTATTGACTCCAACACAGAACCCCCCCCCCCCCCCCCCCTTCACCTACCACCACAAATACAATTCAATTCTGTGGGAAACACTGCCTTCCATTATCAGACCCTTCATCTTATCCACGACAAATGCATAGTCCTGTAGAATAGAGTATTGTTAGAATAATATTGGGTTGTGGAGATTAGCACACTAGAATACAGTACTGTTACAATACTGTTGGGTTGTGGAAGTTACCACACTATAACGTTACAGCACAGGGTAATCCTAATTTTATGGATCAAATTTATTCCAATCCAACTCAAAAGTTTTGAACAACACAAAGTGAAGGTTTTATCCAGATCAAAACCAAGAATAGATTATGTGATCTAACTCAATTTCATGATCCTTGTTTCCCTTTGAACAACCCATTTTCAAGATTTGATCCAATCCGCCAAAATCCGGTAACTGAAATCCGATAACCGAAATCCGATCACGTTTCTTTTGAACAATTGGGCCCAAACAATCAAAGCATATGTAAACTAAAGCTATGCTACCTCATGTTCTTTTTGCTCGGACCCCGTTAATCACCGCTTGCGGTTATATTTATTTTTGTAGTCAGTAAAATAGTAGTTTGTGTGTGATTAAGTCCTTTATTGTTTGTTATAGCTCATTTATATTGTGTGGTGTTTTGGCAAGAAATTACCTTTAAATAGCCAAGGTAGGCTAGATCAAGGTCAGTGTTCAAATTACTGCATGAAGGTCACTTAAAGGGGTGGTTCAGGATTTTGGACATAGGACCTCATTTCCAAGTAAGCAAGTGTGATATTTATCAGTGGAGACCGTTTTCAACACGTTTCATCCAGTCCTTCTAATTGCAGAGTTCGCAGGTGCTAGGCTAGCGCAAGTCAACGGTATGTGCTAGCCTGCCACTAAAGACAGTCTTACCCACTCCAAAGTACACCCGAGGCAAATAAATTATAACGCCAGACTATCGATGTAAATGTCTGTATTGACAGTGTTATTTCTAACGTTATTCTATCCTTGCATTTCAACGATCGCATTACATTTTGAGGCTAGTTTCTTAGCAGTGGCGGAATTATACTTGCTCCGGTTAGTAGTACTGCGCCGAAAAGTAAACAGTAAAGCGCACTCCAATGGGGATACCTAGTAGTAGCTTTGGTAATATCAGTCTGCCGCTGAGTTGCAAAATGACTACTAACAACTTTAGGGACCCAAGTATAACTATTGCAACGCGATGCAAGGGTAGTTGTATTTCTTACACTATTCTATCAACACAGACATTTACATCGATTGTCTGGAATTTGCCTCAGGTGTACTTTGGAGTGGGTAAGACTGTCTTTAGTGGCAGGCTAGCACATACCGTTGACTTGCGCTAGCCTAGCACCTGCGAACTCTGCAATTAGAAGGACTGGATGAAACGTGCTGAAAACGGTCTCCACTGATAAATATCACACTTGCTTACTTGGAAATAAGGTCTTATGTCCAAAATCCTGAACCACCCCTTTAATGCGTTGCAGAAGAGCCTAATCTTTAGGCCATCTGATGTAGGCTACCCTTCCTGTGTTTATGGGATTTCTTTGACAGTTGCAAAGGGAAAAAAGTGAAGATTTTTCTTTGCTCCCAGTGTAATTTAATAAGTATGTTTCAACCACTCCGGTCTTAATCAGATAGGCCTACACCATTATCTGTTGCAATATCTGTGTGCATTCCTACATTAGATCTATTTCTTTGATAGTTAACCCTTACAAGCCCGACCGTTCTAATTTCGTTAAAATTTTAACGATGACCAATCATCTAATATCTCAGCTGTCCAATGACTGATTTTATTTCTGAAATCTTCCCCGTAATGCTGACAACATAAGCTTCAATTTGATATGATTGGTTAAGAGGTTTATGGCGCGAAATGTTTTGGATACTTGAAGATGAGTCGTGAAAAAAACTTTTCACTTCAGTCGTACATTTTAACATGGACCGCCAGATGCCACCTGCACTTCGTTGGAGTTTACCTCGACTGGAAACGACACAGCTGGATAAACTGAGGTAATATATATTTTACATCGTTTCTAGTTATGGTTAATCTTAATTTGTAGTCATAAAATCAAGTTATTTGACAGTAATATGCTTTCTCATCAGCGTCAACATTATGGCATAGGGGGGCCTAAGTGCATCGTCATGTAACTTTAGCTAGCTGCATTACTCTGAACTGCTTGCAGTATTCTCGTTTGCTTTTGATATCAGTTATTTTCATTTGACAATTTCATTTAAAAACCTGTTAGTATATAACCTGTAAGTAAGTTTGTTTTCTAGTACCAATTTGCTTGTTAGGTAAGCATTATATTGGCAAGTCAGTATAGCATACCAAAGCTGAATAAATCAATGGGCGCCGCGTTTCTAAGTTGCGTTCTCTTACATGAAATAAGTTGAGCGATATTTTTACTCCTCTCAATATGTAGTTGTAGAAAACAAGATGTGAAATCACGGATTCTGTCAAAAATGTAGTGCTAATTAACGTATTGCCTCTCATCGGGTTATTACCTCTCTAGGCAGTTTGTAGTGACCTGTTTTACCTTGCTACAGTAACTTCTAAATGACAAACATCAGACGTGCTTGTCTCAACATTTTCTAAGATGGCATGACTTGATATTCTACTCTTCTCAATATGTAGTTTTATAGAAAACATGATGTGAAATCACATATTATGTCAGAAATGTCATTATTGCATTTAAGCAGTTAGTTACTAGGTGAAATGTAATCTGTCTTTATCTTAATGCCAGCCAGGCAATCAGATTTAGGGTAGCTAAACCCATGTGTAATAGAATTACTTTTCATACTTCTAAATATTTTTGAGTTACTCAAAATGCTTCAATAGTTTAGGCTACCTCTTCTTGTGTATGTATGTGCACACACGCACACATCTGTAGTTTTGTGATTTTATTTTTTAAATTAATAAATGTATTACATTTGTATGATTTTACTGTTGTTTCAGATGGAGGATGACAAGACCTACACAGACCTCCTTGCAGGCCTGAAGAGGTAGCTGACTGCTGATGAGCTTGCGCTCACAATGTTGAAGACCATGTGAGGATGGAGGAAGAAGGTATAGATTTAGGTGGCGTGCTTAGGGTGGTGTAGACTGCCACTAAAACACTGTGAAATAGACTTGTTATGTTGATTTTTATGTTGTTGTCCCAGGCATATGTGGTTTTACCAACCGGAACGGGTGGGAGGTTGTGCTTAGTAGGCCGTCGTATGCAAACACACAGTGCAGGGGCATGGGACGAAGAGACCCCAGAAGAGTTTCACAGTTTTCTGGGATTGATCATTGACATGGGACTTCACTTCCCTCCCTAATATCCATTGCTACTGGGGAACCAAGTCTCTGAAGGGATCAGGGAGCGTTGACCAAATGAGAAATACATATTGTGTACACTTTTTCTCCATTGACATTGCTTTTTCAGTAGTTTCTTATTATTTCAAGTTTGGCAATGCAGAATCTGGTGTTGAACCTAGGTTTGGTAGCTACAGCCAGAAAGACTTTGGCGAAAATCTATCACAACAGCTGGCAGGCATTTCCGTCAAAATTTCAGCCTCGCCTTCAGCTGCTCCAACTACTACTCTGTCGTCTTTTCATCAAGTACATATTCCTGTACAGCAGGAGCCAAAGAAAAATGGTTGGCTTTGTTATAAAAACAATACATAATAACACTAAAGTAGCTTGTATGGCCTGGAGTTTAGCGGTAGATGACTGCTTTTATGGTAAACAAAATTGCTGTCAGATTTGGCATTCTACAGAAGGGGATGCGTTTCGTTATGAGTCATAGGTCTTCTGTGTTTAACCTTCAGGTTCCCCACCCCACCTTTCCCTATCCTCCTCTGTGTGTGTGTGTGTGTGTGTGTGTGTGAGTTTGTGTGTATATGTGTGTATGTGTTTATTCTCAACAGGCTTGTTCTATGTAATCCACTTTCAAATGTTTAGACACGTTGATTTTTGAGTGATGTTGAAGTTGATTGTATTCCTAGCTTTTCATAAATAATACATTTTATAGATGTATATCATTTTCATATTACACTAATTTATATAAGGAAGTTGTATCTGTTGAATCAAATGTATTCTATGTCTATTCAGAATTGATCTTCAATAAATATACAGTATACTTACTTCCTGTATTACTGGTAAGGTACATGTTTTTCTTTTATATATCATTATTGTTGACTGTAGCATTTGCTTATATACAAATAAATGGTTTATTCTTATGGACCAAATAAATCTAAACCATTGTGTCTGACTTCATTGTTAGTTTTTATGCATACTTTTATGTTTTTGGTGAGAAAGAGAATGTGAATTCTGTCAACATTCTAAATCCCGTTTCCTGCATTTTTTTACACTTATCACTTAATTTATCATAACTTTTGAAAGGTTAATGATATTCCAATTCAGTCTTTTTTGTTAAATAGCCCACAACTTGCTGAACATGTCATACACTCTATAGTTTTCTCTATCTCGTATAGAAATATGATGAAAATTCATTTTTATGCGAATGAAATTCAATTTTAACGAATTTCGGTATACATTTGGAGAGGATTTTCAAAGACTGTTCATTACTATATCAACATTACCATATGAATTGTACATCATTTGATAGAACTGACCCTTCTGATTACAATGGTACGTATATCCCATTGATGGTATGTATTATACTCAAGAAATAAGGTATTTTGTGTAAGGAGGTCATCCAGCACCAAAAATGGAATGTTCGGCACGGGCACGAAAGGGTTAACATCATTTGCTAACACACAACAAATATCAAATAACAATACAAAAGTTTCTTACAACTTTCCTGCATACTTCTTAAATGTGCTGCAGTCAGATGGGTGTTCTAAAGACATAACTAGATCTTGAGCGTCTATTACCAGTGTTGAATGAGCAGTTTTTGCAGTGATCACTACTGGACATTCCACATTGCTAGACAGCACTTGAGTGAGGATAGACTTATCTCCACTTCACAAATAACCATCCCTATCTGCAATAGCTACAGTACATTAATCAGTTCATAGCTAAGGATTTGTCCTAGGGTTCCCTTTCAGCATCATATGAAGTAATGATGCACTGGAGAATGTTTCTTTTTGTTGCACTATAAAGGATATGTTGTCTAAATTGTTTTGGTGTTTCCAGCTAAAACAGCTATTCCCCAACAGATTAACATCCAGCTTGACTCAACTTCACTAACCCCAGCTAGATCGGCACGTAACTTGGGCGTGACCGACTTAACTTCTCTGAGCATGTAGCTTCTATTGCAAAATCATGTCAGTGTACAGTTTGCTTTACAACATTAGGAAGATCAGACCTTATCTGACACAAGATTCCACACAACTTCTTGTTTAAACCATGGTCATCTCCAAGCTGGACTATTGTAATTCACTAATAGTTAGCTTACCCGCTTGTGTAATAAGATCATTACAGCTGATTCAGAATGCTGGAGCACGTCTGGTCTTCAATCAGCCAAAGAGGACACATGCAACTCCTCTCCTAGTTACTCTCCATTGGCTCCCTATAGTAGCCAGAATTAAATTTAAATCTCTCACTTTGGCCTATAGGACATTGACTGGATATGCTCCTAGTTATTCTAATTCAATAATCAAGGCATACATCCCCAACCGCCCACTGCGGTCTTCTGATGAGCGTCTGTTATGTCGACCAGTCATAAACACTACTGTAGGTCTAATTCAAGACTCTTTTCCTCAGTGGTTCCATGTTGGTGGAATGAGTTGCCCAGTGGTCTCCGTTCCTGTGGTAGTTTTGGGTTGTTTAAGAGGGGTCTAAAGACATTCCTGTTCAACATGCACTTAGTTCTTTAAGTGCTTCTTATGCGTTATGGTTTGTATAATATTGTTTTATTTCCATTAGGCTGTTGATTAATTAGAGTGCATGAAAATGCACTCTATTGTTATCCGATTTATTACAGTGCATGAAAATGCACTGTACTGTTCTTCCTAGTCATCTTCTTATTACAGTGCATGAAAATGCACTGTACTGTTCTTCCTAGGCAACAACAACAACTTCTTATTATTATTCCGCTTACCACTTTTTCCGTACGCAATTTCTCTTGAACAGTTTAACTTAGAAACTTCATTCAAACTTTGTAACGTAGGTATTCAAACGGACCAAGCTGCTATGTCTTTTCAACTTTGAAACTTTTATACTTTTTAAACTATTAAAGAAAAACTTTTTAAAAATCCCCATAGACTTAACATTGCCGATTATGACATCATAATAAGGCCGTTAAGCAATTAGAATCCTATGGCCACCTAGATCAACTGCCAGTCTCAGGCTTTAAAGCCAAAGATGGTTGATTACGAAGATACTTCATGAGAGGCCATTTCCTGTCCCTGGGAATTGATGCAAATAGGGTAGCAGTACACGCCCACACACATTTATGCAGTGATCGGGCTCTCTTTTTAACATTGAGGTCTATGGCAGAATCCAAGAATTTCCCAGAATTTGTCAAAGCCTTATTTTTCTGAGCAATGGATGCACATTTCGGACATGGTATCATGATCTGCAAACCCTCCTCCCTATTTCAGTAGAATGTCGTGATAGTATGACCCTCCAGTCGGGAGAACACAACATTAATGAAGGTGTACACCAAGTTTATTTTGTACTCCGGCTTGTCTGGCGTGGAACCGAGGCGTTCAAATGTAAGTCATACGTCAGTGACACGCCCCTGTGCAGGCAGGAACTGAACCAGAGCCCATCTCTGACTGAACTCCACTTTGCCCTCATAGACATGAACTAGGACGACCCATCTTGCTACACATTCATTATCTTTGTTTAAGCATTCAAACTGGCCCTATTTAGACTACACATCCTGTTCAACTGCTTCCTCTGCCAAAAACTGTTTCAAAATAAAAGTCCTCACTACAATATTTCACTATTAAACAATCTAACCCTTTAAACTACTGAACTTTTTAACTGTTCAGCCATTGTAACTGTTACTTGTCATCAACTATGACTCCTACCCACTGTAGCTAGTTAGCATGGTTAGCATAGTTATCATTGCTAACATTGTTATCATTTTTAACAAAACTGCTAAAAATGATTAGCTAAGTTAACTAAGAAACATGGTTAGCATTGTTAGCATGATAGTTAAAATTTTTAGCAAAACTGCTAAAAATGATTAGCTAAGTAACATGGTTAGCATAGTTAGCATGCTAGTTAGCATAGTTAGCATAACTACTAAAAATGATAAGCTAGGTTAGCTAAGTCACATGGTTAACATAGTTAGCATGTTAACACTGCTAGCATAGTTAGCAAAACTGCTAGAAAATGTTAGTTAAGTTAGCTAAGTAGCATGGTTAGCATAGTTAACATTGCTAGCATAGTTAGCATGTTTATCAAAACTGCTAGAAAACGTTAGCTAAGTAGCATGGTTAGCATGTTAGCATTGCTAGCACTGCTATAAAACATTAGCTAAGTAGCATGGTTAGCATAGTTAAAAATCTTAGCATAACTGCTAGCAAACATCAGAGCCATTCCAACTTTCAGTTATCGTCAAATATCTACCTATATACACAGCCATTAAACTATTTGAATATCAACATTCATTAAACTTTCAGTCTGTCAACAACTTTTAAACTATTTACCTTCAACTTTTAAACGGTCTACTTTTAAATTATCATTAAACTATCTATTAAACTAGCTGTCTATCAACAACTTTTAAACTATCTACTGTCTATCAACAACTTTTAAACTATCTACATTCAGCTTTTAAACAGTCTACTTTTAAACTATCAACTTTTATTAAGCTATGCAACCACCATGTCTATCCTAGCATCACCGTAGTAACCATCTCTGTATTATCTGTTTTGACTATACATGATATTTTACATCACAACTTTAGCATTTTCATGCACTGGTAATTCCTTGGAATTGCATTTCTAGTTATTATTATTATATTCTAACGCAGCTAATGCAGCTTGAACCGTTTAACGTAGAAACTTCATTCAAACTGTTACGTAGGTCTTACTTAGGACATGGGTGCTTTGTACATTTCATCTTTGTAACTTTTATACTTTTTAAACTATTAATTAAAAACTATTGAACATTTCCCCATAGACTTAACATTGGGCCTTTATGACATCACAGCAATTAGAATCTTGTGGCAGGTGGCCAGGCCACCTGCATCAACTGTCAGTTTCTCAGGCTTTAACCCTTAGAACCCTAAGCTGTTTTTAGGGCATTTTCACTACCTTTATTCATAAGGATTTATTCTGGTCATTGTAAGTGCCACACACACATATTATATATATTGTTTTTTTTCAGCAGAGTCTAGGCTATCCAGATCTGCCATCATTTCATGTATTAGTACTAGCATTGATTTTATTTAAGAATTAAAATATAAAAATCATATTATAAAAATTCTTATATTTTGACCTGTATCTCACCACAGCAAGCTCATAGCTCTACATGCATTTCATGTGTGTGTAGGGCTGACTGTCCTGAAACGGGCAATATAATTGCCATGTTGGGGGGATACTCTGGGGCTGAGCAATTTACAGAAATATGTGGTGTGTGATTTACGGAAATAAATGCCATTTTTTATTTAGCGATGAAAAATGACATTCTGCGCTCCATATATTGTGACACAAACTGATCTGACCTGACTTGACCCAAGTTTGCCTGTTAGCATGTGTGACTATGGTGTATGCACTCATGATGATTCTCAACTTTTTACTGCATTGCCATGGACAAAGTAAAGGCAAAAAGGGTGTTTCTTTGTTGAACAAATTGGGATGCAATGTGAGCCTTGAATTGGATGCCATGCAGGAATTTGCTAGGATCTCAAAACCGGATTATGAACATGTTTTGCCATAGAGAAACAACACGATGATAGCGTTGGATTATAAACATGCTTTGCCACAAAAACAGACAAAAACGTGGGGTAAGTCCAGCTATATGAAGTTATTATTTTGCTGTCACTTTGTCTGTTTTATAACCCAGAAGGATGTATTTGGTATCAAATGATGGCTCTGTGTCTCCTCTTTTATCTAACATGCGTGGCATATATATCCGATCACGGGTCCGCGAGTAATTACTCCGAGAGTAATGGGTGTGCAGCGTTGGTTTGTGTACATGACGTTAATATTTTGCTGTCACTTCGTCTGTTTTTATAAGCCAGAAAGATCGATATCCATGGTACCAATGGATAGCCCTGTTTCTCCTCTTTCATCTGATATGCTTGCCATATCTATGCGATCACGGGTTCGCGGGTAATTCAAACGAGAGTAATGGGTGTGCAGGTGAACGCAGAGAAGTATAGACTGTAAATATGATGCAATTTGATTTAATTTCATGATTTTTTTTCATTTTCATACTTGATCGCACAGACAAGTGCGTAGTCTCTTTGGAAAGCCCCACTTCTTCTCTGTCATGCAATAAAGGTTTTATCTCGTTGCGATGAACAGTCACGGAGCAATGTAACAGAGAAGAAAGGGTGTGTTTTTTGACGCACTTTGCGTCAATCGGGTTCTAAGGGTTAAGCATACAGTCTCATTCTATTAAGACTACACATTCTGTTCAACTGTTTCCTCTGTCCACAACTGTTTCAAAATAAAAGTCCTCGCTACAATAATTCCCTATTAAATAATTTAACCATTTAAACTATCCACCTATTTAACTGTTCAGTCATTCCAACTATATTAAACCTCATCTACCTAGTTCAGTCATTCCAACTGTATTAAACATCATCTACCTAGTTCAGTCATTCCAACTATATTAAACCTCATCTACCTAGCAAATAATTTAACCTTTTAAACTATCCACCTATTTAACTGTTCAGTCATTCCAACTATATTAAACCTCATCTACCTAGTTGCACTGGTAATTCCCTGGAATTGCGTTTTCTAGTTCTTATTATTCTTCTAACGCTTTTTGTGCATTTAATACAGCTTCAACCGTTTAACTTCGAAACTTCATTCAAACTGCGTTGCGTAGGTCTTACTTACAGTATGTGACTTCAGCTATGTATTTTTCAACTTTGTAACTTGTATACTTTTTAAACTATTAATTAAAAACTACTAAAATTTCCCCATTGACTTAACATTCGATTATGACATCACAATAGAGCAACTAACTAGAAAACGCAATTCCAGGGATTTATCAGTGCATGAAAATGCAAAACATATGGTGTGAAATATATTGTTAAAACAGATGATGTGCTAATTGGCAACCAACATGATGAGGTTTAATATAGTTGGAATGACTGAACTAGGTAGATGAGGTTTAATATAGTTGGAATGACTGAACAGTTAAATAGGTGGATAGTTTAAAAGGTTAAATTATTTGCTAGGCAGACAAAGTTTAATATAGTTGGAATGACTGGACAGTTAAATAGGTGGATAGTTTAAATGGTTAAATTATTTGCTAGGTAGATGAGGTTTAATATAGTTGGAATGACTGAACTAGGTAGATGAGGTTTAATATAGTTGGAATGACTGAACTAGGTAGATGAGGTTTAATATAGTTGGACTGACTGAACAGTCAAATAGGTGGATAGTTTAAAAGGTTAGCCTAAGAAACTGATAGGGTGCAGGTGGCCTGGCCACCTGGCCTAGGATTCTAATTGCTTAACGGCAGTCTTAATAGAGCCATATTGTATGCTTAAAGCCTGAGACAGAGTATATAGTTTAAAAGTTCAATGTAGATAGTGTAATGGATGTTGATAGACAGAAAGTTGAATGGATGTTGATACAGCCAAACACAAATTCAAAATGTCAGACTTTTTAAAAAAAAATTAAAAAAAGGGACATGCCAAATGTACTTTCTGCATGAAAGAGATTAATTACAATGCTAACAAGGGAGTGCATGCTCTGTTGAATCACTGCCAGAGTGCTATACACACAGAGAGAGTGGCTACCATCATATCTACCCAGTGTGGCCCACCTCCTCTGTCAAGACAAGCCAGCTACCAGCCAAAGTCAGGCCAAGGGCAGACAGAATAAGGGAAGGAACTGGGATAGTGTATTTTCATATAAAGAACATTTTTGTGTGAATAGGGTGAGCCCTGGATGGCAGAGGTGGTGGCAAAATGTAATTATATGATATTTCATGTGGGGGTGTGGGCTTCGATAATCTCACTCCTTTTTGACCATACCTCTGTTTGCATCCCTGCATAACCATAACCATACATTTTTTGCAAATAATGCAATCTCCATAGCACTCTTCAGCACTCCTCAAACATGCACACTCTTCCATTTTTCTGCATGGTGTGACAAAGTACTTTCTACAGAAAAATGAGCAGTCACCTACTATTCTATCAATTTATTATCAAGGAATCTATTTTGTTTCTAAACGTCATACTGAATTTTAGCTATTATTTCAATTTATATTTTAGTTGTAGCTTACTTTCATTTGCTTTTTGAGGGTCATTGGGGTAATTCCTGTCCTGTCCTACAAATTATCTGATACATAAAGAGTATATTAATGCCTTATTTTTTGCAATTCCTATGATATCTGATGGCAAAACCAAAAAGTATGTGAATTATGCTAATTAGCAATCTTAAAACTCAAAATTTGCCAACAGGACTTTTTCTGAACGTTTGTTAGCTATCTGCTCTCCCTCTAATCCAAAAGTGAATTACCGGTAGGCCTAAATCCCGAAGCAAACGGAAAATCTTCTGTTTTTAATATAGCCTACCGATACGCTGCTCCAAACGACACACAGTCTCACGATATAACTTGTTATTGTTTATGAAGGTGTCTTTGTTATTTAATGAAGAGGCATCTGGCTGTTTTGTTTATGTTTGTTTTACTTTCATTGATGGTTAAGCTCATGGAAGTTACATTTTGACTGCTAAAAACACCATTTTAACACAGTTTTCGAAGGGACAGAAAACCAACAGAGAAAGCAGTGTCCGTCTTCTGTCTGAACATTGCCTACCTGCAATAAGCTATCACTGCTTGACCCTTGGCCCTTAGCAGACTCCAGTATTCCAGAACTCAGCTGCCGGGGTTCTAACCCACACAAAGCCCTGGCAGCATATCACCCCCATCCTCCAACAGCTCCATTGTTTGCCAGTTAAGTTACGCATCGCCTACAAGATCCTCCTGCTCACCTACAAATCTCTCCATGGACTCTCACCACAATACCTCACAAATCTTATCCACCCCTACACTCAGTCACATTCCCTGCGGTCCTCTGACAAGGACCTGCTGGCCACCCCCCCGCACCAGGTTGCGGACTTTTGGGGACAGGGCTTTTAAACGGTCTACTTTTAAACTATCATTAAACTATATCTATTAAACTAGCTGTCTATCAACAACTTTTAAACTATCTACATTCAACTTTTAAACAGTCTACTTGTAAACTATCTATCTATTAAACTAGCTGTCTATCAACAACCTTTGAACTATACGTTTAACTTTTAAACAGTCTACTTTTAAACTATCAAGTTTTATTAAGCTATGCAACCACCATGTCTATCCTAGCATCACCATAGTAACCATCTCTGTGTTATCTATTTTAACTATACATGATATTTTACATCACAACTTTTGCATTTTCATGCAGTGGTAATTCCTTGGAATTGCATTTCTAGTTATCATTATTATCACCAGGCTATTTGCTACGATATTTGCTATAGGCCTACAACAATACATTTCACACGGCTGCATGAATCACGGAAAGCGCGAATGAAGTGGTCACTTCTAAAGTGGGACCCACTGTAGGACCAACAAGGCCACTAAAACATAATATATATCTCATATTGCAACATGTAGCCTAGTGGTCTATTTGATAGTGTATTGGCCCTGACTATGTCATTGATACAAGTACCAATGTTCATCTAGAAAGTTTTTAAATCACATTAAGATTTTCGTGTTATAGCCATAGACAGTAAAAGACTCCGCCATCTTGGTCAGTGTTTTCGCTGGGAAACTTTCCAACTTTACCGTAACAGACTTTCCACCAATCAGAGGCATCACTGTGGGATTGTGGGATTGTTCAGGATTATGGGTAATGAAGTACTTATCCAAGACATCCCGAAAAAAAAAGAGATTAGTGCTGGGCGGTATGACCAAAAATGTATATCACAGTATTTTTCAAAATTCTTACGGTTTCACGGTATATGACGGTATTTTTTCCCCCATGCATAATCAGATTGAAGATAGACAGAAGAGTTGAGAGAGGAATTGCTGCAGTAGCCTACATTGACTAAGGATGGTCTATTTTACGGTCATGATGTAGAATAACTCCACACTAGTGGTAATGCCGTTTTGCATGGCCCCAGAAAATGATGCTGTTTACAAAGAGCCACTCATAATTCTAATGAAGAATCTAATCAGAATGCAAAAACAATTGCAGTCAAAATACAGAACTTTTACTGTGCAAATTTCACAAACATCTTGTATAAAACCAATACAGAAAGTAGTGCAACTTGCAATAATTATACTTTTTTGAAAATTATACAATTTAAAATAAAACCTCTCTGCTAATACTTACTCTGTCAAATAGGCCTATCAGAAACATGCCTTATTGTTATTGTGTGGTTTACATGATGTTAGTGGTAGGCTAACGTTAACTTCATGTGGATGTGGATGTGTTGTTAGCCTGCCGTGAGCTTCGGTTCGGTTCGCTAGGCAAAACATTAACAAAAAAGTTCGTTTTGGTGCACTGATGACAGTCAGGATCATTTCTAACTAGCCAGCTAGTATTGCTCAGTGCATGTCTATAACCATAGACAACATGCTTTACTTGCTACCTGGATAATTTCAGTGAATATTCTTAAGGTGAGATGAACATTAAACGTCACTGTGTTCGGTGGGTTGCTAACTAACGACATCACCTACTAGCCAGCTAGTTACAGCTGTTTTAGAAGAATTTTCGTGACGGTAATCCTTTTCAATGCAGTATCCCTTAACGTTTTTCCTTAAATAAAGAAACAATTTAAGGTATTCTGTGCAACACCCTTAAGGGTCATACTTCATGGGGAAAACTTATGGTGTTTTGTGTTTACCCTCACTATGCCTCGCAGTGGCACCATGCGTGCATGTGAAAAAAGTCCCGTCTGAAACACTGTCGCGCGGCGCAGCGTTCCAAACGTTGTGTAATCAAATACACCGGTATGGTGGTATATAAAAAATTCATATCATAATGAAAATATACACCGGTATGAACCAGTATACCGCCCAGCACTAAAAGACATTTATCTCAAAACAAGGTTGGTGCCCCATGAACTTTTGGCGTCTATATGAGCATATACAATCGCTTAGTCCAGCCGTAGCTGGTTTTAAGTCTAGTACGGTTACGTTTCTATGGCTTATACCCCAATTGTCAATGGAGAAATTGTATTGGATTTTTACTTCCGGAATCGGCTGTGGGTGTGGACATGGTAAATCTGCAGTTATTCATAGGATCATTAAGTAGCAAGTACGTTCACAAGTAAAAACAAGTCGTAGGTGGAGCGAAGGGGGATAAAAGAAAGGACAAGACAGAAAAGACTCCGCAAAGAAAACGAAAGTAGCCTATAGGGGAGATTATGTGAAAAATCGTTATGCGGTGGATAGAAGCATGACATTTGGTAGATATGTTCCTTGGGTGATCCTAAGACATCCTAGAAGGGGTGCCCAAAAATATCTCAAACAGGAAGTGAGATTTTGAAGAAATTCAAAATGGCCGTCCATACAAATGACAGCTGATTCAAAAGCCACCTTCGCAACCCCCTAAAACCTTGAAATTTGGTATACATGTTCCTTGGATGATCCTAAGACATCCTAGAAGGGTGCCCAAAAATATCTCAAACAGGAAGTGAGTTTTTAAAGAAATTGAAAAATGCTGCACTCCCCGCCACAAAATTGGCAGCTGATTCAATCACCACCTAAACAACCTCTTAAAAACTTGACGCTTGGTATATATATTCCTTGGGTGACCCTAAGACATCCTAGAAGGGGTGACTAAACATCTCAAACAGGAAGTGATCTTGAAGAAATTCCAAATAGCCACCCATATAATTGACAGCAGATTCAGAGGCCACCTAAAAAAAACTCCTAAAAGCTTGAAATTTGGTATATGTCCCTTGGGTGATCCTAAGTTATCCTGGAAGATTATTCCAAGAAATCTCAAATGGTAAGTGAATTTTTAAAGAAATTGAAAAAAGGCTGCACTGCCTATCCACAAAATTGGCAGCTATTTCAAAGGCCACCTAAACAACCTCCTAAAACAGGGGTCTCAAACTACCGGCCCGCGTCCGGCCCAATTCCGGCCTGCGACCTAATGTCAAAATAATAATGTCATTCGGCCCTTGAGGGTATTTTTAATGGCGACAAACAATGGCACTGATTAAAACAGACGATAGATACTCTCCTCCTCTAGTTGCTAGACTTCCAGAGCTTTGATTCAAGCCCAAATTCGCTGCACAAAGTTTTCAGGAAACGATGCAGGCCATAAATTTGCACAAATTGAAGCAGAAATATAGGCCTACACCAAATGTTGAAAAAAAGTTCACGTGTGATAAAGTCTTGGGTAGGCTATGTTATTCACTTATTCATTATGATCGATCGTCTATGGACACTGACAATTTGACAGTGATGGTCACTGTGCGTCTGTGAATGGAGGTGTGTCTTTTGCGTATACGACGGTGTCCACTAAGCATACCATGCTTATTACCCTCTGCCCAACATAGCTGGAGGTGGCAGTGCTAATCGTGATGATGGTGTCCGTAATGGACGTGGTACAGACAGCAGGGGTAGTAAAAATAGGGCTCTGAAGAACTACAAAGTCACCCGCGATTGGAACTGATTTGACCAGGCTACTTTATTATAGGCCTGTAATAACGGTTTGTGGTTATAGTAATAGTTTACTATTGTTGGTTTGCATCTTAGGACGACTGTTTTCCTGTTAATTTATTATGTGGGTAATATGACAAAAAAGAAAGTAAACCTGCTCAAATATGTTCAACATCCAGTATTTACTGAAAGGTGCATAATTTGAGATGCTTACCATCCAGTGGCAGATTAGATGGGTAAATGTACCCCCTCCACAAACTTTTGATTATACTCACATTTACAGTAGAACTATCTCTGACCATTTTCAAGCCATAACCTTTTGAAATTTTGATATAAAAATCCAAAGGTGTTGTTTTCTTAACCCTACCGCCTAAAGGATTAAATAAGTTATGAGAGGAAAATATTTTTGTTTGGTGTGAAACACACACATACCTGTTTTTATGTTTTTTTATTAATATTTATTGTATAATTCTTTTATTTATAAGCTAAGGTTGCTGGCACAGGTGTCTAAAAAGAGATAAAAAGACATTTTTTTGGGGGGGGAGGGGGGGCATTGCATTTTCAGAAATAGCCATTCTTTTTTTATATATTATTCTGACGTGGCCCTCCAATCAGATGACTTTGGCAGAACTGGCCCCCAGCTCATTTAAGTTTGAGACCCCTGTCCTAAAACATGAAATTAGGTATAAGTGTCTTATACATATGTCGCTGTTTTAAGCAGACAATACGGCTACACTATGGCTACCTATAAATCCACCAACTGTCTCAAGGATACTATAAACACAGACACTCAAACACCTCAGGCAGACCAGATATTTGCATCTATTCACATGCTCTGCCACATTGGCTAATACTGTGCAAGGCAACCCAGCATTCTAGCATTGGCACTTTCGAGAGCAGAGAGGCTCACCTTTGCAGCCACATTTAAGAGGTTCTCGTCATACTTTGGCTGCCTCTGGTAAAAGTGTCCATAAAAGTGTCCAAAAATCATCTAATTTGGTCCATTCATATTTTTCAGGAGAAGGCACTGACTGGGTAGCCTACAGACCTTTGGACCAAATGCTAGCTTGGTACACTGCTCTATTTGAATGCTGTATCAGTCCAGCCTGTGTGGGAGGGATGTTTTCCATTGAGAGACATATTTGAGAAAACAAGTCCCTCCTAAGATCATTGACTTTTTCAAGATCTGTTTTCTTATCCTAAAGAACACAAGTGTACTTCTCCAGCAATGCAACCATGTTTGATTCCTGGCTAAGCAGTTGACAAGGATTTGCTGTCATAGCAATGAAGGCATCCATTACTTCTGGAAATGGTTTCCATGCAGCCCACCCTTTAGAAGGAGTCTGCTGTTCCCGAGGTAGCCACCCCCAGCATCACATAGTGTAGTTGTTCAACTACTTCCATCTAAAAGTTCTCCGATTGTGTTCCATAGAGCCATCTCTATGTGTAACCCACTAACCCATTTTTGTAAATGTATATAGTGGTTGGTCAAATGCCATAACTGGGACCTGGCCGGGATTTAGGTGCTCTGTCAGTTCTTTTACAACATTCATGCCATGTCTGACCATGGCAAAGCTGGCAGCTTTTTCATTAAAGAGAGGAAGGAGTGAGTTTATAGCAGGTGGGTCAGACAGTTCTGGCTGAAGTGAAGCATCAGTTTGATTGCATGCTCAGCCCACTTTTCCTCCTCTGTTATTGCCTATGCTAAATTCACCACATGTATTGGTTTGGTTAACTTTTGGCACTAAGATGGCCTTTGGTTGACAAGTAACAGCTGGAACTGTAGTGTATACTTTTCTGGAATCCCCTCCTAAGCACTATTGAGAGGGCGTTGCTCTGCCGAGCACATGAGGAATTGTGCCAGTAGCATCGCCGGTTCAAATCCGATTCCGTGGCTGCCGTTGTCATGCGGTCTCCTGTTTGGGGCAGCCGTGGCCTACTGGTTAGCGCTTCGGACTTGTAACCGGAGGGTTGCCGGTTCGAACCCTGACCAGTAGGCATGGCTGAAGTGCCCTTGAGCAAGGCACATAACCCCTCACTGCTCCCCGAGCGCCGCTGTTGTTGCAGCCATCTCACTGCGCCGGGATTAGTGTGTGCTTCACCTCACTGTGTGTACACTGTGTGCTGTGTGTTTTTCACTAATTCACAGATTGGGATAAATGCAGAGACCAAATTTCCCTCACGGGATCAAAAGAGTATATATACTTACTTATACTTATACTCTGAAAGACAGAGCATATATTTTTGCGCTTCCTGAGCTGGCTGAATGTATATTTGCTCTCTAGCACCTCGAATCGGGAGGCAAGCGTGCTAGCAATTGAGCTAAAAAGCCCAGGCTGCTAGTTCTCTCATTAGCATGTCAAGGTATCATGAGGGAGGTTTACTTAATGAACATACTGCACAGCTAAATACTAGCTGGCTACCGTTACTGTAGTACAAATCAAAATTTCGTAGCTTCTAATTTTATTCCCGTAATAACGGTACAATACCCCCCAGGAAGCCCCAACAATTCACAAATACGCACCCCAGGTGATCATGGTGACACAATTAGCCTAGGGATGCCTTTGTTTGCCTAGATTTAGCTTGATAATTGGCACCCAGCTAGTGGTTCTACATTGGCTAATGCTAACGCTAACACTGGCATAACATTTGGTCAATGAGTTGTGTCCCTAATTAGGGCTTGATCTCTGCTCATGTGGACATTTTAGCAATAAACTGTCTTTTGAAAATTATTAAGTGATTCTTCCAAAAGTTTTAAAAAATATTCATGTTATGCATACATACATAATTAACTTCTCAGATGAGGATTCATTTGGGGAGTCATGTCATTCTGACCATTTTAAGCCTGTTTTCCCCCCTTTAAAGCTTTATAAAAGGCATGTAAGATTATTTTCATGGGTTATCTTGCACATATTATTTGTTAACCATCTATATATTTATCAAATGTAAAATAATAAAGTAGCAGAATAAACCATGATGCCCAACTATGTAATGTTTTATTATCCTTGGGTCGTTTTAGGCGGCTATCTTGGATTTTCCCTTAAAAAATGACCTAAATGAACCAGAAATTTTGGGCACCACTTCACAAATGAGGAGACATCATAAAGAGTGTCTTTACCAATTTTGGTGCTTCTATCCACCGCGTAACGATTTTTTACCCTTTAGCCCTTTTTTGTTGATAATCCCCCCTACTAATGATGAGGCATATAGGCCTAGGCTTCACATGGATTGGGAGACAGACTGCCCAAAGCCACAGTGCGTGGTTTGCAGTGAGGTTCTATCTAACCAGTCTAATGTTGTCCTCCACACTGTTTTTTAGCGTGAGAGCTCATAGACCAGTTACACATTTTTATTTTGTTATTTGTTATCATGTAGGATGGCTAATTAAACATGATGCCTAGAATGCGTCAATAGAATGTGTTACTTTTCGGATGGTGGGGGTACGCAAGCCGAGTCAGGATGTAGAAGGTGGTCCGCGGGAAAAAAGTTCTAGAGAGTGAGGAGGTCAACCGTTGGATGAAAATGGCGAAGAATTCAACCACTTTGAGATTCGTCTTGATTGATTCGCCATGGATATTTATGATGAGTAAGTTATGTTTGTTTGACTAGCTCTTGTAATGAATTATACAGATTAGAAATTCTAGGGAGTAAAACACATATCAAGCTCTGTCACTTTGAATAGTCAATTTGAAATCATTGGCCTAGCCTAGCCAGTCACATTGATGAAAGTTACTCCCTACTTCACCTAACCGTAACAACCTGATTTCAGATACACAAAGGAGAGATGTTAAATTCCTAGTGCTATAGGTAGGATTTATCAAAAACAAAATCACTAACAAATCAACCTTTGTAGGCAGAAAACATCACCAACAGCACATTCCTTCATCAGTGTTTCAATGAATTAGGCCCACAACGCCTTCAGATGGCAGTGGAATCTGGCATCCCAGACCCAACGCCCTCCACACTCATGATGGGTTCTCTACCAAAAACACAGACAAATTCTTTGGTGATTCCTCTTCAATGCTGTGGCTGTTTATAATCAGACCAACAAAATAACCAGACAAAACACAAGCCCTTGTTAGAGGCACCAACAAGTACCAGCAAATGCTTTGGTCATTCCTCTCTGTTGCCGTGTTTGCTTATGATCCGATCAGCAAGATACCTAACCGCAAGCCTTTGATGCGGACACCAACAAATATCAAGATATTTATCAACTACCAATCAATACAACAAATTCTTCAGTCATTCCTCTTTGTTGCTGTGTCCGTTTATGATACGATCAGCAAAATACCAACCAATATCACAAATTCTTCAGTCATTCCTCTTCATGGCTAAAAAACTTTGTTGTTAAAAACTACTATATAAGCATTGTTATATATCCACATTTATGGATACAACTTATGCAACTTTTGTTCATATTTTGTAGTTATATTTGTTAACTGGGGTATTATATTATTACAAAAAGCATGATGATTTTTTACACATTATAATTTGGTAACAATCCTACATAAAATCTGCAGAAAATAAAACTGTCCACCTACAATACAATAAAAAATATGATTTGGATAATGGCCACTGAATTTCAACTTGATGGGCTGTATATTTTGCTCCCTGGCACATGGCGTAAAACTCGTTTTCCACCCGGCGCAAAGTTTACTTCCTTATTTTGCACGTTTATTTTTTAAACAATGCGCCCAGGGGTGTGGTAATTAACAACCTAGGGAGTGGCCTGGCGCATTGTCTAAAAATCGCTATTGTACACTTGGTCAGGAGTCTATGGCGAGTTGTTTACAATATGTTATTTTAAGACCACATTGTTAACAGTCATATTGGCGGGTGCACGCACCATCCTTCTATCATTCATGAACAAACATCAGCGCACGTCCATGCAAAACATTACAAATTGCACGATTACAATGGGAAACATAATTAGAATAAAGATATTACGAAATACTGTACATCATGATGAGTAGTTATTCACCATCATTTACAAATTGGTAATGACAGTTAAAAGTGATTAGGGGAGAGGTGGGAGACACGTATGGAGCACAGCTGAAGATGCACTGTCATGAGCATTACATTAATACACAGGATTAGATGTTAAAATCCCTTGTGCCAAAATCCAAGGTAAAAACACATTCAGAAGCCCCTGCTCAAGTTTAACTTTAAAAAGCACACTACCCACAAATCCGCCAACAAATGGTCACAAGCACAATACAAATGGCCCATCCAACAGCAGTAGCCTATATAGTATGCGGCATGTCATTGGGGTTATCAAGTGGGCACCCTCATTCAC
This sequence comes from Alosa sapidissima, assembly GCF_018492685.1. Taxonomy (NCBI): domain Eukaryota; kingdom Metazoa; phylum Chordata; class Actinopteri; order Clupeiformes; family Clupeidae; genus Alosa; species Alosa sapidissima. The sequence continues at coordinate 674,929 of NC_055959.1, read as the reverse complement.
CGATGTTTCGTTAAGTTAGGCCCACGACACCTCATGAAGGCTTAACAGTGAAACCAGCGTCCTGGAGACACTCCCCTCCATGCTGCCACCATATTACCACATTGAAATATCCAATACCCAAAATACTCTTAACCAGCCCAGGCATGGTCAAGGTTGGCTAGGTTGGTCCGTCCCGTTGATGTGGACTGAACCATAACCATAAAAAACCTTGGCCAACCAACCATCAACCTAGGCCCAGCCCATCACAAACACAAAACAAATTAGCCAGTTAGCTTGGCCCGTTAGCTTAGGCCCCATCCCAAACACAAAACAAATTAGCCAGTTAGCTTACGCCCCATGCTGCCACCATATTACCACAACAAACATCCAAATACCCTTAACCAACCTAGGCATGGTCTAAGTTGGCTAGGTTGGTCTGTCCCGTTGATGTGGACTAAACCATAACCATAAAAAACCTTGGCCAACCAACCATCAACCTAGGCACAGCCCATCACAAACACAAAACAAATAAGATATAAGCAACTCCTCTGCAGGATAAATGTTGTTTTATTCAGTCATTTGAGCAATATTAGGGTTAGTGTTGCTTTTCCCAGCCTATGTTTTCGATGGTAACCCATTGTCAGTCAATAGTGAAAGTAACTGCATATACCTGTCTTGTCGTTGACTGACACCATGGTGAAGTTAGTTTCACTTTGCCAATGAGTTCAAATAATACAGGAGAGCAAATGCGTGAAGGCTATGCTAGGTTTTAGTGAAACATGGTTAAGTGGAATGACTATTCCATATGGTCTCGCAAGCAGCCTCCTTCAAATGCGCCATTTAATCCCATACAAAAATGTGATATATGGCAATATACGAACATATATGCGATTCAAATATTTGAAACATATATTCAAAGCTATATGTCCATACATGCATAGAAAATATTTTAATTTCCCATATAAGATGCTATATATCTTCATATATTAGATCCAATTATTTGTTTTCCAAATATATGGAGAAGTTTATGTGTGAATATGTGACAGACTTATATGTAGTCTCCATATATGGTGGCATACATATCCATACACTAGATTCCACTACTTATTTTCTAAATATATGGAGAACTTTATGTGTGAATATGTGGCAGACATATTTGTAGTCTCCATATATGGTGGCATACATATACATACACTAGATTCCATTAGCCTACTTATTTTCCAAATGGAGAACTTAGTGTGAATATATTTGTTTATGTCTTGGCGTCACAGGTATGGTGTCGACTATGCCGCTCGGCATCTTTTGCCTTATGTGTCAATGTTTTGTGTGGAGCGTTTGGGTTGCACCATGTGCATACTAAAATGTGTGAGGCCAAAGCTACTTTAAATATAACGGATGCTTATCGTATCTTGATATGCGCATGCGCACACAACAATACCCATCCCCCACCCTTGACTGACTTTTGAACACCAACCACGGTGACTTCAACCGTCACTTTTGTCCTGTCATGCATCTGACTTTGTAAGCTGTACAAACTCTGCTGTCATCATATCCAAGGTAAGAAGGCCTTTAGTAAACGGGAATTAGTTAGAAAAATATTGTTTTTATAATGTAATGTTAACCAAATCCGTTTGTTAACAGTCTAACCATCATGTTAGAATTAGCTAACGTTAATGTATCAATTAGCTATTGATAACGTTAGCGAGCTAATATTGCTAACGTTAGCAATGTTAGCTATTAATGTTAACTTTTCCATTAACTAACTTTACCATTATGTGGAATATCTAGAATGATAGTTAACATCATATCCAACAACAAGCCTGTCTTAGATGTCGTTATGAATATAAGTTTTAGTTTGAATGAAATATCAGGTGTAAGTAAGTTAGCTAACCTAGCTATAACTTAGGCTACATTTAAAGTGGCTGCTAATAACCATGCAGGCTAACGTGAACGTTAGTAGGCTTAAATGGATCTTTAGTTTGTGAAGGGTAGTGTTAAGCCATCCTTACAACAGAAGACTTTGACAAGATTTGGGGAAGATTCTTGAAAGTCTTTTGAGTAAAGCTTGAATGGGGGGCATTAGTTAAAAGACTCCAATCTTTCAAGAATCTTTCCCAAATCTTGTATGAATCTGATGTATGGATCATTAGGCTACATGTTCTTCATCTCATAGCCCTTATTTAAGCTTACTTGTGCCAAGGCGTGTGCTTATTAAAGATGCATGTGAAGGTAGTAGTGCTTCAGTGATGGTCTTTTCATGTTCTCTGTGTTTTACAGCATATTAATCTTGTCTGTTCCCTGTTTGCAGGTGGTGATTTGTGAGGACTTCTGCCCTGAGAACATTGAGTGCATTCTGCCAAATCAATGTGTGCCACTTCCATACAGAGAAAAAAAGTTCCTCACTGTTTGTGTGGAAAAAATAAACTTCAATAAAAGGTTAAACAAATATTTTGTGTGTTTTCTTTGGAACATCAACAATGATATATTTCTGAAATATACATATATTGTGACATTTCTATAAATGTGACATAGCAGAACATTACATATATTTTGCAATATATTTACCTAATATCAGTGCAAATATATGTCCATAGACATATATTTGCAATATATTGGTATCCCTAGTATGCGTACAAATACATAACTTATCATATATTAACATATATGCAACTGACATATTTTTGTAATATATTTGTATATCTGGGAAAATATATGTGACATATATAAAGACGGCCAATTTTGCTATATTTTGAAATATATTTGACATGTATGTGTATATATGTGACCTATATGTGTGAGGCATACATAGACATATACATAATACATGTGATTGATATATATTGCCATATATCACATTTTTGTATGGGATGACAAAATACCGATGCATTTATTGGACATCGCACTTTGCACCGTTAAAGGGAATGACAGATGTCATTCTCATTGGTTTATATGATGTTATAAGCCCCAAACACACCCATGACTGATTAAAAAACCTAGGAACACCTTGTTGCACCATGCGCTCGACGTTTGATAACGAAAACCCTCCCAATGTGTTCTGAACATCCTATTAAAATTGAATAAGCGTGACAAGAGTGACGATGCACTTTTGACTGTCATGATAGGGCCCGATATGTGTTATTGAGTATAAGTATTTGTGCATCCCTGATTTCTATAATGTATGTTACCTGTTCCTCTCTGGTGTAGAGCTGGAAACACTGAGCAAGGGTGCAGGCCTGAGGGTGGTGATGTTGCTCTCTGTGAAGGTATACACTCTCAGCATCAGGAATATACTCTTCCTCCATATGTCCAAACAAACTGTAAATGAAAACACATACATTAACAAACACAAAACACAGCTTTCCAACTACCCTTTTTTCCCACAATGTCAGCTGAAGAAATACATAGATGCTTGACTTATTTATATAAATCTTACTTGGGGGTAGAACATCTTCATTTGTTTTACACATATCAATTCTCATGTATTAAACATTAACGTTTAATTTACTCGCTCTTTCCTTCATTCACTTTTCACCCTTCAAGTATCCTGTAACCCTCCCAAATGTTCCCAGGTTATTTGTGTTCTTACAGGGCCACATAACGGAGCAGTGTTGTCAAACAATTGTTCAACTTACTAGTCCTTTGTTTCTTTGTCCCACTCCACCACAATCTTCACATGTGGAGGTCCACCCTGACCACATGACTTGTATGCTCTGTAACAGTTTGGGAAGAAAATCCAGTGACTGACAATTGCAATAGTTTTCAAACACCAGGAACAAATGTATGGGCCACAATTGTTACTTCATTAACAGGGTGAACTGTTACAACATTATATGACCAATGCACTTCTACCAGCCCTGGTTCTTCAATGTCGTCAGGGGATGCAACGCATCACCACACGCACCTTTTTTTAATGTTTTACCCTTTTACCCTCTATGGCCGAAGCTTGATTTTGTACAATATGTACATAATACATATAATAATTCTCATTAGGTATGGGGTTCTTTTCAGTATAGTCGTTCTGCTATGTACGCTAAACACACCTAAAGTGTTTCTAGCTAAAGAGCGCATTTCATCTGACAAAAGACCACACTTCCAGACCACTGTACCATTCAGTAACTCCTGCCGTTTACATTGGTAATTAAATGACTGGACAGGCCTCTACCTGGCATGCCCTCTAAATAATCTATTAGCAGGGGGACTTGATGACCCCAAGATGATAAATTTTTCCGTAACTTTCAAACAGTGGTTCTTATGGAATATTTTGCCTATCTTACCATAGTCCATAATGTGCGGGGGGGGGGGGGGGGGGGGTAACCATGGGTCTTTGTCCAAGCATGTTTGTCATATTTCCAGTAGATTACAACCTGTTAATCATAATCATGGTATATTTAGTATTTAGTTTTGTCAGTTTTTTTTATCTTCTACGGTCTCTATTGTACAGTGGAGTTTTCTGCTGTAAGTGCATGTTGTGTGTGATGTCTGTATGCTACTGAGACCTTGGACCTTGAATTTCCCCTTGGGGATCAATAAAGTATCTATCTATCTACCTATCTAATCATTGTTTTAACTGTAAATATAGGCATTTTCAACAAAGTACCTAGTTTTTATAGACATCCCCTGACTTACAAATGTCAACACACATTGTTTTTATTTAGATTTAGTGTATTCTCTTGTCTTTCCAATGTTGAAAAATGACTAGAGGATTTAGCCTCTGTGTCACTTTATTTTCATACCTTAGTGAAAAAGAAAGTCATAAACTACTTCTGAAAGTTCAAAGACACTCTGATTAACTTAAATAAGTTGAAATTAGATAGGAAAATGCTGCTGTTAGGTTTTGTATATAAGATTTTTCTAGGGGTGCCAATATTTGTGAGCTATGTGTTTTTGTTTAAAATATTTATTTCTTTATGAGATTTTCCTTTTTCTCAGAATAAATTTGCTTCCCTTCAAGGGTGGATTTTTCCTCATTGTTTTCATTGTGAGATTACAGTAAATCACCAACGGATTTATACCTGTTTTTAGTCAACTTTACCAAAGGTGCCAATAATTCCGGAGGGTACTGTATCTCTTGCAGACTTCATAAATTCAATTAATTTTAAATCATTCTATTGACCAAATGGTAAAGGCCTTCGATAGATAACTAGGTGTCCTGCTTGACAGAGTGGCTCCTTTAAAGACTAAAAAAGGCTCTGTATATGAGAGCTTTCAGTTAAATCATTTTATGTTGTAGAATACTTTTTCGGATTATTCTACATTCGAAACCATTAAGTCGGGTTCTGCTTAAGGTTTCTTCTGGGAATATGGGAGTTTTTCCTTGCCACTGTTGCCATATAGCGTGGGATTAAGGGTTAAGGCTGCCAGTCTTCCGGTCGTTGTGTTCCTTAACCCTCTGAGGTCACGGTCCCCCCGGGGGACTTTTTGGACTGTTCCAAACACACATCTAAAGCCCTGTGAGTTTTTGTCCTAGAAACATGACACCACTAGAAACCTTGAATCTTCTATATTTCAAATATATAAAATGTATCGATGGCACTTTGTAAAGACAATAAAAAGAAATCTTAGAATTTTCAGTACTTTCGCCAGCAGCAACTTCTTAATGACTCACCCCTCAGCTATTCAAATGGTAAGCACCAGGACAATCAATGGGGTCATTGGCTCATTGTGTAGCAGGACTAGGTGAGAACACGCCCCATTTCACCAGTATAAACAAAGACACAGGGGATGAGATGTTTCGCTTCTTTGGACACACCGGTAAATGTTGAGGAAGGATGTCTAGCGAACGGAAAATGTTGCCCCCAAAGCCTTGCTGCTGATTCAGGATGAGCTCAGTTTTGAGAGTGAGTCAGACGATGCAAGGTTAGATGTATCCAGGGATGACAGAGATGATGAACAAATGCAAATGCACTTTGAGCTTCGTCTGGATCCCATGGAGGACATTTCCGATGAGTAAGTAGCCTAATATCTATTTTACTAGCGGTTATTGTCATGCTTTTTCTGTTAGCTTATAGGGAGAATGTAGCTATAAGTCGATAGTCGATTGAAACATGCTATTTCTGTCAAGTTTTGAAGACATTTTTCAGTTGCCAGCAGAGGCGATTTCTTTAAGACTGCAAGGGAAGCATGTAAACATTTTACTGACTAAAAATGCATTAGAACACGTTCATCTCGAAAACGAGTTCATTCAGAATCAGCTACATATAGCAGGTCGACTGACGATCTCATACATTCCCATTTCCCTGTTGAAGCCTGGCGTCCATGAACTTCAATGGGGCTGCTTTGAACAGTTTTTTTCAGTGCTTCGAAACTAGACGGTCATTGGATAAATGCTGCAATTATGTCCCGCCCACAGACGCTCATGGGGTGAATGGAGGAGTGGGCTGGCCTGGAGTCCGGGCTTCTGCGTGATGATTGGAGGGTCTGTCGAAAGACTACATATCCTTTTGATTGTCAGCAGTTTTGTACTATAAAAAGTCGCCAAAGCTATTTGCGCTCAGTCCTATTGCGGATTTTGTAAGTGTAGGCAGAAAAACTGCTGCTGCAACCTTTTTCTTGGTGAAATTGCTAGCCAATTTTCATCGTACATTTCACACTTATACACCACATTCCTTGTTTCAGTTTAACCTAATTCCCATATTTCCTCCAAAAAGTTTAATATCATTTTGATAGATCATTCGTCCATTCGCTCATTCATACAATAGGATAGGCTAGTGTTGTAGGGGTGCACTAGCCAGCTAGCAAACTGCACATGATGGCAGACAATGCTAATATTGTCGAGCTGATTTTGGTGAAGTCTTCTTTACAAGGAGAAACTTAGAATTAAACAGCAGGGCAGATCAACACCTAAGATTGATTTAGTGCAAAAGATAGGGAAAAGTAACAGGTGTTTTTCAGCTCTCCTGGTATGACAAAGTTAGATGGCTGACTGGAGGTGCTGTGACAAAGAAAATGTACTGCTGGCCATGCCTCTTGATGAAACCATCTCACAGATGAGTTATTTGGTCAAAGGTGGGGTTTAGAGATCTGTCTAACTTTGACAGGGCATATAAAAGGCATGAAAAGAGCAATGAAGATGTGAGTGCAAGATTAAGTTGCATGTTGCACTTGCATTGATGACATGAGACAAGTGTTTCCAGGGGGAGGCCTTCCAAAGTGTCCTGAAAAGGGTCAGTTTCCACACACCGAAATTTCGCTTTGCTCTCATTGAGGTTGAATGGAGACCAAATTCACCCTGGTTGGGCGAAATGAGAGCGAATCGCTGAGGCAAACTAAACAAAGTTGAAGAAAGTTTAGCTTTATTCAAATGAGGACCATTCGAGAACCAATCAGGCAAAATTTCACTGGCCGAAATTTGCGAGATGTTTCGCTGTGTGGAAACCTACCGTTATGACCATTACTTTGATTCAGGGAGACTGAGGTCTGAACTTTAATTCAGCTGTGTGATTACTTACTGTGTGTTCCTTAAAGACATGGAGTTGGACAGTGCAGTGCCTTAGCTTTACAACTGTTCTCATTAGTGGCCACAATTGGAGCAACATCTGCAGGTGTAGAGAGGAGCTTCTCCTGTTTAACCCTTTCCCCCATAAAGACGTCATATGACTACCCCCCACAAATCACCACATGTGTTTTGACGATGACTAGAGCAAGTACAGTGTTTGCCTTTGTAACAAATAATCTGATCGGCAGAGCCGAAACCTAGCAACACCAGGCTAACCAATAGGAGTGAGGGATACATATTCGCGGGGTTTTCCGAAGTTCGACGATCTAAGTTCTAGCCTTTGAGGGGAAAAAAGACGAGCACGTCAGCTGTCAGAGTGACCTGCGAATGTTGACATTTTGAAGATGGCGGCACGAGTGTTCAGGAATCCGGAAGATGCAGCCTTTTATATTGAGAATTTTCTTGATAACGAGTCTGATGGGTCTGATTTTTCTGGGTTTGAAGATGATTTTATACCCTCGGAGGAAAGTGACAGCGAAAGTGATGGTCACGAAAATGTCACTGACGAGATGAGAGAAACGGGAGATGTAGCCTGGAGTCGTGTTATAAGGGACCAAACAATCAATCAATTTACTATGGATTCGGGACCGAAGTTGCCAAGGACATTCAATGTAGGAAATGCTACACCCTTGGATTACTTTTTTCTTTTTTTCGTCGAGACAATGTTTCAGAAGATTGCTACTGAAACGAACTTGTACGCGGAGCGCTGTGCTCAAGAACACTCGCGAGTTGATAGCCTCTGGTTTCCAACTGACGGCGCCAAGATGAGAGCTTTTTTTGGATTAAATATCCTGATGGGTGTTAATCCGAAACATGAATACAGTGATTACTGGTCCACGGATCCATTCCTGGGTGTCAGCGGGTTTCAACGTGCCATGACTGTGAATAGGTACGAAAAGTTGTGCCAGTATTTACACTGTAATAATGCTGCCGCGCGAGTGACGAGAGCTGATGCTAGCTATCATCCGATAGCTAAAGTTGCGCCGGTGTTTGAGATGGCACGTCAAAATTGCAAGCTGTTTTATCAACACGGTCGTGACATTTCTATTGACGAGGCTATGAAAGGGTTCAAAGGCAGAACAGAGCTTGTAATGTACATGCCTAACAAACCACAAAAGTTTGGAATCAAGTTCTGGGCCCGGTGTGACGGCAACACATCTTACATGTCAGACTTCAAGCTTTATTCAGGGAAACGGGACCAGGCACCTCTTCAACGGATCCATGGTTTGGGATACAGGGTCGTGCATTATATGACCAGGGATTTGATTGGCCTCAATCACTGCGTTTATTTCGACCGCTTTTTCACAAGCATTTCCCTCTTGCAGAGTCTGCTAGCAGATAACATTTATGCCTGTGGAACGCTAATGTCCAATAGAAAAGGTGCCCCCACAGAAATAAAGAAAAAAAGAAGCCTGAAAAAGCTTCTATGGAAACGAAGTGACAGTATTTTTTTCCAGAAGGCCGGCATCACTGTCAACAATGTGGTTGTCATAGCTCACACCTGTCTCCCACATCCTGGTCAGATGGTGACCTGTCATCGGCAGGTTGAGACGGAAAAGCTAGTCGTGCCACAACCACAAGCTCGATACAATCAGCACATGAACTCGATACAATCAGCACATGAATGGCGTGGATGTGCACGATCAGCTAAGAAAAAAATACGCTGCCTCTCGTCCCAGTAAGAAGTACTGGAAGTATATCTTATGGTTTGTGGTGGACGTCTGCCGAGTGAATGCGTGGATTTTGTACGGGAGGAAGACGCGATACACCCAGAAAGATTTCATCTTGGAGCTTGGTAAGGGTTTGACCAATGGCTTCACCAGTAGGAAGCGATCTACCATCAGAGAAAGGGGGGTTGAAATTGATCCAAAAAGGCACAAGACGGCTCACACCTTCGAGCGACTTCCCGGCAAGCACGCAAAAAATTGTTATAGACTTGAGCGTCGGCATGAGAAGGTGTTTGGCTGTGCCACATGCAACACACACATGTGCAGGGACTGTTTCCTCCAGGTGCACCAACCTGAGGAATGAACTAAAGGTGTTGTTCATCTGATATGTATGTATATATTATGTATGTATCTATATAATATCTGTTTATATTATTGTTATGCCTAATTAGTTGGTAAACTTGTTGTACATCTGATATCTTTATCTATTCATATTATATCTGTTTTTATATTATTGTTACGCCTAATGAGGTGTTAAAGGTGTTCATCTGATATCTTTATCTATTTATATTATATCTGTTTTTATATTATTGCCACACCTAATGACCTAATGTGGTAAAGGTGTTGTTCATGATATATTTATCTTTATCTATTGATATTATATCTGTTTTTATATTATTGCCACACCTAATGAGGTGGTAAATGTGTTGTTCATGATACATATTTATCTTTATCTATTTATGATATCTGTTTATCATATTATCTGATTTTGTTTCAGTAAAAACAGATATTAATTGAAACAACCAAACACTGTCAAATCTGGTTTTATTTCGTATAAGATTGATAACTGATAGACTGAAACTACAACACAAAACAGGTCAAATAGGCTTGAAACTGTTTTGTACCACACTTATCATTACTTACCACTTGGGGAATCTTGACTACAACAGACTACAAGATTGGTAAAACAGGTGTGAAATAGTTCATCGCCATATTTCCCATTACTAACCTGATCATGAGAAGACCCTCGCTGCAATTTCCATGTGTACAGGTACAGGGTCTCAATACCATACTTACCATTACATACTTACATAATTCTTTTCAGATAGTCCCCCCCCCCAATTAATTACAAGTTAAAATAGACTAAAACTGTTCTATACCATACCTGGTGATATTTTCATTTTGGCCAACATATTGGAATACTTTTACGTGTGTACAAAGTTCATAACATGTATATATTAAATGGGGTTATGTTTTATTTAAAAAAAAACTAAACACTAGTTTAGAGAATTTGAAATGTTCCAATGGTGAGGACTTGCCTATATACTGTATTATTTAAAACAAATGGACATTGTCATAATAGATAGCTCAGAACCTCAGGTTTCTATGTTTCAGGTAAGTTGATGGAGTGTATCATTCATTTGTAATCACCTGGCAAGTTTTAATTGTTTTATTCAATAATACTCCATGGGTAGCCTTGGAATGTTCTAAAAGGGTAGTTCTATAAGGCATTCCATGGGGAAAAGAGTTAAAGCGGCTCAGGTCCTACACCCTTAACACAATGGGCCAAGGCCGTTTCAGCAGCCTAGCTCTGCTGGCCATTGAGAGGACACTGGTCAAGTCACTGGAAAATACGCTTAGTTGGTATGACAGGGTCACAGAGCATTTTCTTGAAAAGTAACATAGGGCAAAATTTACGTATAAATACATTTTACATTTTAAATGACTACAGGCCCTTTACCCTGACATCTGTGGTTATGAAAGGACATAAAAGGACCCCTGCTGGACCTACAGGGCAAACAGGTCGGCGGATGATGCCGTCAATATGGGACTGCAATTCATCCTGCACTTCCTCAACTCCCCAGGGATGTATGCCAGGATCCTGTTTGTGGACTTCAGCTCGACATTCAACACCATTATGCCTGAACTCCTACATCAGAAGCTCACCCAGTTCTCAGTGCCTGGTACCACCTGTCAGTGGATCATCAGCTTCCTGAATGACAGGCAGCAGCATGTCAGACTGGGGAACATCTCATCCAAAACCCGGTCCATCAGTACTGGCGCCCCACAGGTGTATGTCCTCTCCCCGCTGCTCTTCTCCCTCTACACTAATGACTGCACCTCAAAGACCCCGTCTGTAAAACTCCTGAAGTTTGCAGATGACATCACTGTCATTGGTTTGATCCAGGATGGTGATGAGTCTGCTGACAGACAGGAGGTGGAATGGTGCAGTCAGAACCACCTGGAGCTTAACCCCAAGAAAACTGTGGAGATGACAGGAGAAGTCTCTAATCTCTGTAGACCCCTTACAACCTGGTCACAAACTGTTCAACCTCCTTCCCTCTGATAGGCGACACAGGGCACTCAGTCACTTTGATGAACGCTCAGTAACAGCCCCCACCCTTACACTGAATAAAGTCAATCAACACTGTTCTGCTCATCTACCTCACGTTGTTATTGGGGGCCAAGCAGCGAAGCTGCGAAGGCACCCATTGTGTTTGTATGATTTCTTATTGGGGGCCAAGCAGCGAAGCTGCGAAGGCACCCATTGTGTTTCTATCTTTTCTTATTGGGGGCCAAGCAGCGAAGCTGCGAAGGCACCCATTGTGTTTCTACTGTCTGCAGGACCCCTATTGTTTCTGTACCGTTAATTTTTGGCCAAAATTCTGTAAAAGTCATACTGCAGCCTAAACCGTAACTCCAAAACGCTTCAAATTTTCAGGTATCCCCTCTGCCCATAACCCAAAATTTGGGGTACTGCACCCAAAGGTGGCACTGTTAAAAAAGTTAATTATGCTAATTTCTCCTTACCAGATTGACCTAGACTCAAAATTCTTTCATAATATTAATCTCTAAACTCAGATGCATCTTTTTGGCCCTGTTCTTATGGTCTAGAAATGTTTACTTTTGACACAATTTCATGGAAAAGCCAAACATAATAAAAAGTTTCTCACTCTTCAAAAATAATCAAATCTTCACCAAAATTCTCACAGACAATGTTTAGACCAAGCCTCACAAAAGTTATCGGTCAGAACCATTGAACAGCACCTGAATGACATCAGTCAATCAACATTCACACTCATCAGTTACCAAGAATCAGAATGCCGGGACTCTCTATTACATTTAGGGGAACTTCTTTGTTTACTATTTTTCCTTCATCATTACGTCTATCATATTTATATTTCATCCATTAGTGTTAATCTCTACAAATGTCTAATTGCCCCAGAATTTCTAAAAGTTTTCAGGTGTACTCTTTTAGGGAAGCCCTTCATTTTATTGTCAAATGTATGCTTGGAGTTTTTCTTGTTGTGTGTTTACCAATACACATTTTCACCATGTGAATGTGACTGGCCAACATGTAGAATTGACAGTGGCTCAGTGGGATAATGCCTTGTACTGGTGATCCTTAGTTCAAATCCCACTTGAAGCATTAGTGTTCGAATGCTGTTGGGTTGTGGAGGTTAGCATACTAGAATAGAATGCTGTTGGGTTGTAGAGGTTAGCACACTATAACATTACAGCTACTTGTCAATATGGACTAGTAGTGCAAGGCAAGTATAACTGTATAATTATAGGCTGTTTATCTTATTGACTCCAACACAGAACCCAGCCCCCCCTTCACCTACAACCACAAATACAATTAAATTCTCTGGGAAACACTGCCTTCCATTATCAAACCCTTCATCTTATCCACGACAAATAAATAGTCCTGTAGAATCAAGTATTGTTAGAATACTATTGGGTTACAGAGATTAGCACAGAGTTGTAGAGATGAGTACTGTTAGAATACTGTTGGGTTGTGGTGGTTAGCATACTACAATAGAGCATTGTTAGAATACTGTTGGTGAAAAGACTCCCTAAGTTTATATATATATATATATATTATTATTATAGAGATGCACCGATATGGAATTTTAGGGCCGATAACGATAAGCGATATTTATTGGTTTGTTGTGGCCGATACCGATACGATACAGATAATATTACTCTTGAAAAAAAATTGTGAAAAGTGATTTGGGGAAAGCATTTAATAAGCATAATTTTATTGCAGTAATTTTACCTACCACTAAATGATGGACAGAACTCATAATAGTCCTCAATAGTACGGCAGTCAACAACATAACAGTAGCCTAGCCCTACAGTATGTGTGGCTCCTTTAAGTGAACCTGACGTCAGTGAATTGCGAGTGAGTGGCTAGAGAGTTTGAATCGTTTTCACTTAGGACTAAACGCTCATAAACGGCTCAGCTTGGAATAAGCTACAGTATAGCGACCAAATCAGAGTTTGTGAGGGAAACTTAGGTTTAGTTTCAACTGCGGGTAACTGAATAAAGCTGCAACTCCTCAGACTGTATTATGTCCGTCTACTCTGTTGCGCACAACCTGCTGCAGCAGAAATGAAAGGCATTAGCCCCGAAGGTTTTAATAAATGATGATGACCTGTCTGGAACAGAAGCACGAATGGTTAGCATATTTCTAGGTAATAATACAAAACCCAAGCTAAAGTAATGCAAATATAATACTAAAACACAACTTAGAACTAGGCCTACTTATGTACTCGTCCCACTAACGAGTTTGTTTATTTGTTTCCCCGACCAGCGCAGTAAAGTGCAAACACACCAGCACAAGACGGCTCTAGATAGGGCTGAGCTCCGCTCTGTTAAGGTTAAATGGCGGATCATTCACGAGAGGATTTTGAGATGCACAGATTCCCAAATGAACGCATATCCACAGATTTTGTTAGAGTGGTGAAATACATTCACACCGCTGACATTATATTGAGGAAAAAGTATAGCCAACCAAGCTCAAGTAGGCTAGCTCAGTGTAGCTAGACGGACCTTACGCCTAAATTAGGACTTAGGACAAAATATTGGCGCAAATTATCGGCCAGAATTCTGTTATCGGACCGATAATAATATTTTCATTTTTTCACTTATCGGCTAATAATATATCGGCCGCCGATATATCGTGCATCCCTAATTATTATTATTATTATTATATTGTTTCTCATTTCTCATTTTCGAATGTACACTTAAATCTGCACAAAGTCCTTGAGGTGAAAGTGCTGTGGAGAAATTGCAGGATTGTTTGGCTCTGCCACCTAACCACGCCCAGTTTACCTGCTGGAAAACCCTGTAGCTCTGGAGCAGGGGCTCAGACCAAGATAAATTGTTTGTTCGCCTTAGTTCACTCTTTTGTTCATCTCAACCCAGCACTCCAGTGTGTCCTGCTTTGTGTGACTTACGAGTTAACGTAAGTCATCACTTTAATGACCCTCGCTATGACTTTTGTGATGTTTATCAGTTTGTAGAGTAGCTCTGCCATCATGTGTAAAGTTAAGGTCTTTGTTTGTTGGTTTGGTGTGTTGGAGTCCCATGTGAGAGATGCATGTGAGAGATGATTAGATGATGTTGGTTGAGTTGGGATGTCAAGTATTGTTTAGTTGTACCCAGGCTTGGAATTTCACCATTCTGGGGGCAAGGCCACTTGGCCTTCAGTTGGGCATATTTGGTGGGGGGCACAAAGGCCACATGTCAGGGCACCAAGGCCAAAGTTAACTATACAGTAGTAGGCTATAAAAATGATCAAAGTTTAGCCTATTCACGGCAGTAGACCTGCATCACTGTATGAAACATTACAAAAACATGAAATGAAAACATGACATATTACATAGAACTGTAAATCATCTGACTATCTAGGCTATATATAACATTTATTTTATATTTGGCCTGTTATGAAATCATGTATTGAACAATTTAATCACAGCTCAGCTATAAGAAACTCAAATAGCCTAGATGCATGCTTAACATTTTGTGATCATTAAGGCTACTTTCACAAATTCTTAGTCAGCTGTACTCTGATTTACCAATATCTAGGCGATATTTGTAACCTTTATTTTGTATTTGGCCCGTTATGAAATCATGTGGAACAATTTAAACACATTGTAAAACTTAAAGCCCAAATTTGGAGACATCCATGTATGTCGAACTTTACTGCAAATTCAAAACTGGATTACTCTGGAACGGCTGACTGTACAGGGGACTGCTTTACACCTTTGTGTTCGGTAAGGTCTCCTGTTTATTCTGATATATGGTTTATCATGTGTTAAAAGAAGGGTTCGTAAAGTATTCCACCGAGATGAATGGGTAGGGAGATCATGGGACGCAAAACCTTCAGTAGAATGTATGATTAAATTTAATTATATTATTTACTTTTCTCGCGAACCGTTCAACACAGCAATTATCGGCTAACATCGTTTAAAAGCTGAGAAAAAGCTCTTTCATGTGATACTTGTGATGTCTGTGTGATGAATAGGCTACTTCGCGAGTAGTTCAACTGAGAATGGGTGAATTTGGACGCAATTTCTTTCTTGCGCTGCGCTGTGAATGCTAAGATTATTTTGACAGGCCACAGGCTAAATAAAATTGCTATTCTATCTATCTATCTATCTATTAATATTATCATTATAAATTAGTATAAATCTCAGTGATGTGCACTCGTTTGCTCTTACTCAGCCAATAGATGTTGATTCTCACTAGACTGAAATACATTCGGTTCGATCTAATTCCATCCATCTAATTCAATTTCCAAATATACCATTCAAATTGGGGTTTTCAATACAATTGCTCAAATTCAATAATTCAAATGAAAATACAAAATATTAATCTTTTGAATGGTCCAGGTTGGATTGTATGAAATGCAGAGCTGATATCTATACACACCATACGCACATAGTTCCCTCCCCTGTTGTCAAGGTAAGTGCAGTGTGCAGTATGAAGTTGATAGCATCGTCCGTGGATCTATTAGAACGATATGCAATATGCGATATGAGGAGCAAATTTAGCTTAAATATAGTTCTAACCTCTCAAAGCACTTCATTGCTATAGACATCACTGCAACGGGATGGTTGTCATGTTATTGTCAGCGTTATGTCACGGTATTGTTTTTTTGATTGTACCGCTCTTCTGTGACTTGATATGCATACTAACAACGTCCCTAGAGTGACAAATTAACTTTCAGGACTTTTCCAAAACTTTCAATAAATTTACTGAATTTCATGATTTTTCCAGGCCTGGAAAATGGTATTTTACTATTCCATGATTTTTTCCAGGTGGGAACCCGGAATGGATGTGTCATCTGAAGAGACAAACCGCAAATGTTCACTACTATCACTACTACAACTATTAATACTACTAATGATCTATTTGTATATTATTACATAAAATAATCATAATGTAAAATGTAAACAACTGACCTCTCTACAGTAGGGTGGCACAAAGGCTGCTCCTCCTGCGGTAACAAATAGGTGATGCCCACCACACCTACAACTCGCAAGCTGAAGGGTCCAACCTGACAAAAACAGTTTGTTACTCATTAAAAAACAACAGCAAAATTAAACTAGAAATGCAATTCCAAGGAAGTACCAGGGCATTAAAATGCAAAACATGATGTAAGATAGTATTAAAACAGATAACTTAGCTAATGTTTGCAAGTAGTTATGTTAACTATGCTAACCATGTTACTTAGCTAGCTTAGCTTATGTTTAATAGTAGTTATGCTAACTATAACAATAATAATGTTAACTATGCTAACCATGTTACTCAGCTAACTTAGCTAATGTTTTCTAGCAGTTATGCTAACCATGCTAACCATGTTACTTACTTAGCTAGGTTGCTAGGCTGTTGCTAGGGTACTTGAGGTGGTTGCTAGGCTATTGCTAGGGTAGTTATGGTGGTTGCTAGGCTGTTGCTAGGGTAGTTATGGTGGTTGCTATGCTGGTTGCTAGGGTAATCATGTTGGTTGCTATGTTGGTTTCTAGGTTGTCATTGTGGAAGTGGTTGATAGGTTGTTGCTAGGGTACTTGAGGTGGTTGCTAGGCTGTTGCTAGTTTAGTTGAGGTGGTTGCTAGGCTGTTGCTAGGTGAGTTGTGGTGGTTGCTATGCTGGTTGCTAGGTTAATCTCATTGGTTGCTTTATTGGTTGCTAGGTTGTAACTGTGGAAATGGTTGCTAGGCTGTTGCTAGGGTATTTGACATGGTTATTAGGCTGTTGCTAGAGTACTTGAGGTGGTTGCTATCCTGTTGCTAGAGTACTTGAGGTGGTTGCTATGCTGTTGCTAGGGTAGTTATGGTGGTTGCTATTTTGGTTGTTACGGTAATCATTAGGGCTATTCTGGTTGCTAGGGTAATCTGGTTGCTAGGTTGTCATCATGGAAGTGGTTAATATGTTGTTGCTAGTGTACTTGAGGTAGTTGCTAGGCTGTTGCTAACTTAGTTGTGGTGGTTGCTATGCTGGTTGCAAGGTTAATATCATTGGTTGCTAGGTTGTAACTGTGGAAGTGGTTGCTATGCTGTTGCTAGGGTACTTGAGGTGGTTGCTATGTTGGTTGCTAGGTAGGTGGTGGTTTAGTATAGTTGGAATGGCTGAACAGTTAAATAGGTGGATAGTTTAAATGGTTAAATTATTTAATAGGGAATTATTGTAGTGAGGACTTTTATTTTGAAACAGTTGTGGGCAGAGGAACTGCAACCTGGACCATTTGAAGACCTATGTTATGAAGTTTGAACGAAGTTTCTAAGTTAAATGGTTCAAGTGAAACTGCGTACAGAAAAATTGGTAAGTGGAATAATAATAAGAAGAAGCCTAGGAAGAACAGTACAGTGCATTTTCATGCACTGTAATAACAGTCACTAATATGTCTGTGTTGCCCATTTGTACCTGGATGTAAACTCCTGGCCTGAGAAGGTGTCGCATCTTTTCCAGGATTTCCCTCTGTAAGACATCCCAGGTCACAGTTCGGTCCATGTACAGCACAAAAGGAAGACCAAACCTGTAAAAAAAAAAAAAAAAAAAAAAAAAAAAAAAAAAAATATATATATATATATATATATATATATATATAAAACCTATTCTATTTACGGGTAAATGAACACCTATTTCTAATCTGCCAAATGATATTATGTTATAACCTCATTAAGATGCATGTTTTCATAGAAAATTCAATGGAAATCTGTAAAGATATCAAAAGTTGGTCATGACTGGATAATTCAGCAGGTCAATTAACCAAAACACATGTCGAGATCAAAGCAAAAAAGTGACCCTGCAAGGCGAAACCAGTCGCTTTGCGCACGGTGCTATTTTGAGAAAATCCACGATAAACAAACGTACGGGTTAAAATGTCGAATTTCACGTTTTCACATCATTCGACAGAATACAGTCTACACTTTCATATTGTGAACAAATTCCACGGAAAAACATACATTTTGACTGTTAAACCCTGACTTTATTTAAGTGAAGATTCAACACATTAGCAGTCATTCCCTTTGTCCACACCACTTTTACGGTAGAGCTAAAATTTACTCAATGTGTCAGCTCTCTATCGTTCTTGGCAGATGTAACTGAATATGAATGTGAAAGACTTGCCTTTCAGGGCACGAACGGTCAAAAGTACAAACTTCCACAAGGAAAGAAAAACACGCTGTGTCCGTGACACAACCTCAGCAACCCAAAATAGATCAGCCTTACCGGTTTCCAACGCGGCAACGATCGCATTAGGTCCTTTTTCGTTCGTTAAAACGGTGTGGATTTTAGCTATTTCCACAATTAGCGTTATGTTCCAGTCGGATATCTCAGGTCTCGCTTAGGGCCCGTCCACACGGAGTCGCTTTTTAGGTTAAACGCAGAGGTTTTGCTTCGTCTTGGCCGAGCGTCCAAACGAATCCTGTAAACGCACTGCCCGAAACCGCACTTTTCTGAAACCTGGTCCCAGAGTGGAGAAATCTGAAACCGTAGCCCGTTTGAGTTCATTTAGACAGCGAAACCGCACATCCTGCTTGCGTATCGATGATGTCATCGCCACACCTCAGCTGCCCTGGACTTGCACTTATAGTATTGCCTAACAATACTAGTTTTCATACATGACATTACCTACGATTACACTCCGTAAGATAAATATCACAACTGGTGCTGCGCAGCGCCGATAGCTTATGACTTGGTGGACTGAACACTGTTTTTTCCCGGTGTTTTTTAATGCATTCTAGCTACTGTCAGTGACGCGAGAGAACTTAAGTTTTTAAGAAAGTGCGGTGTAAGTTTAGGCTACATTAATTTGCGTAGTGCCAGTGTCATTCATTTATTTTACATGTCTTACAACATATATACATGCATTCAGTCGAGTGAAATCAGATATAAGCATACAAAGACGCTTAGAACTCACGTTAAGCCGATGGTAGCACACTGAATGCAAATGCGCGATTTGATGCAGGCAAACGTATTGACTGTTACTAACGAAGGTTTTATAGCAATATTATAAATGTGGCGACAGAATAGCCTAGAACTTGGGTAACCCTTGCGTTTAGTAGCCTAAATGCGGTGATAGCCAAAACTAATGTGAATCACGGACTATCCTACAACCAAAGAAAGTAAAGGTGATTAGTAGGCCTACCTGCGTTAGCCAAATAAAGGACGGGACTGCACCCTTCACAAACCGTAAAATAAAGTTTATTAGTTTTACAGTTGACTACAGTTGACAGTTCACCATCAGTCCACACAAACAATTCTGGTTTCCTTACACTAGTAGCTATTTCGTCATAGCCTATTCAGTCTGTTTGTAAAGCACAAACTTTGGTCAATTTCTGTAAAGAAACAGTGCCACCTATAGGCCTGGGGTATGAAGTAACGTGTTGAGTCGTGTTGAGATGGATCCGTTTGGACGCAAATATTCTTGATGCGGTTTCAGGGAAGACGGAGGAAAAAAAGATCGGTTTCGTATGTGTGGACTAGCCCTTAGACTCCCCGAGCATTTTTCCGCCCTCTCTCTCCTCTTCTCGTTCCCCATTTAAAGCCATTCAAAAGTTCCCGTATCCACTGATCCACGTCAGCTGATGCGTTAGACAATCAGCTAACGGGTTTGACAGCCAGCTGATAAGTGCGTCATCTGACACATTAGACAATCAGTTGACGGGTGTGGCAGCTGGTTTTCCCACCCCATGTAAACCAAAGAAAACATACAGACAGTATTCTGATACAGGCCCACAGGTACATATAAAGAGTGGAAATAGAACAATGTGGAAAACACTTATTACCTGGTTACTAATTATTGCCCAGGTTTATTAGTGAATCCTATATAAATCCTATATAAATTATGTGGCGGTGCTACACTGTGATTATAATAACAAAATAACAACATTTTCTAAATTAATGATTTGCAAACCTGGGCAGCAAAAGAGTGTCAAATCGACGTTAATTGTTATAACGATCAATTTCCGTCAAACGCCCAAAATTCAACATTGATGGTATGAGTGGTGGTTGGTCTCTCAAAGTAGAGCGTCGAAAGGGTTCTATCTTGGAAGGGTTATCATGGTAAAGATGGGCTAAAAGACTGTAGATTGACGGAAATGTAAGCTACAAAACATCAAGTCATATTCATGCACAAGCCAGCTAAGCTATATAACCTATACCATAGGCTACTGGAAGACATTAAAGATAATTAGTTCATGTAGCTATACTGTTCCAAAATGTACCAGCAATTTAGGTAGGTAGTATAGCCTACAGGAATAAAATATTTACAGCAACAACCCTGTTTATTTTGTGTAGTTGTCCTACAGTGATAACTGGTATAAATTACATTAATGTCTACGGCAATCTAGGTAATTTAGCTTTTTACACTGACTTCAGTATTTTTTTTTTTTTTGGTGCTGCTGTAAATTGAGCATTGTATAGCTAAAATGTAGCCTATTGAATAATTTGAAATGTTACTTTGAATTCAAGCAGAAACTCTTCTTTAATAAGTGCCTGTATAGCCTACTTGAATATGGAGATCATGTGCTCCATGGCTACCTCTGATCAGTCAGAGTGAAAGCCAATGAAGCCTACATCACTTTCAGTGCTCCATGACATTTGAAAATATATGCATATTTTATTTACTCCGCCATACCTCAACCAATTTTATCAATGAAAACTTCCTCAAAAACATCACATCATAGGCTTTCTGGCGATATGATTGGCTAAGGGGTTTGTGCCGCGAATTTCTTTTACTACGTGAAGGAAAAATCGTCGACGTCTCCCACTGGAGGAAAAACAGCAGGAAGCAAGGGAGGGAAAGTAATCTCATCGCCACCTAGTGGTTGCGTTCCTAGAGTTTAGCGGAGTGGATGGGATTTTTTTTTAGAAAAAATATATCTCGGTGCACATTGGGATCTTATTTTAATGCCTTCCATATGCTAGGCACTGGGGTCACCTCTATTGCTTCAAGTGGTCATACCTTATTTTTAGGATCAGTTGAATTGTTTTGAGTTTTTGTCATAACATGGTGATAACGAACTACAGTTGCATGTGACGTCACAGGTTTGGGCGCTTAATCTCTAACTGATCAATACGGCGATTTGCTTAACTGGCTTTACATATTTTTGTAATAACAGAACGTGATGTAAACCGTGTGATGATTACCTTTATGTCTGGTGCTTCTACTCACATGAAGAGCTGGCAGTAAGTGTTAAGTGTCAATGCTAACCAGGCTAATAAACAAACCATGCTATCGTGAGTAACGTCGAAGGGTAAAGTCACGTGACATCTTTTGTAGTCCGTTTATGAAACAAAAGGAGCAATTTCGATTTTTTTAAATAAGGCAAAATAGGGCCTGACATTTTCACAGTTAGAAGATTATTACTGTATAGCCACTGAAAAATATTTTTGGTGGATAACTTCGCTGATTTGGCTTCACAATATTTTTAAAAAAAATAGGTCTATGGGACTTAACATTAGGGCTGGGCAATATATCGGTATTACGACTACGACCGATATATTTTTAAAAATGATATGTAGCTGAGACAATACCGTAATACCAGTATTATGTCAAGTAATGGGCCATTTTATCAAAGCCACTTGTTCTTCTGTGTTCAGACCATTCAGACAGCCGCAGCTCTGCTCAACTCCCTTGCAGCTGCACCCCTT
Source organism: Alosa sapidissima (assembly GCF_018492685.1). Classification (NCBI taxonomy): domain Eukaryota; kingdom Metazoa; phylum Chordata; class Actinopteri; order Clupeiformes; family Clupeidae; genus Alosa; species Alosa sapidissima. Next base: position 652,839 of record NC_055959.1, on the reverse strand, counting down.
GCATGTGCACGTTCTCCCTCGCAGCACTACAAACTTTCAAACATGACGTACACTGAGTCAGATTTTGTTTACCTTGATCAGAGGTTGGTGCTGATGCCTATTTCCGTTGGCACATCAACGGCTAGACCGAGAATTCTCGTTGTGAAATCAAAATTCCACTGGAGCTCCAACCCACACAGCAAAGGTGTCTGTGGCGGATCCGCCCTCAAGCCGCCAGATCCGCCGGACAGTCAACCTCCGATTTGGCTATGGGCACAGAACACAATCAGACTCCGCCAGCACGCCCTCAAACCGTGGGTCCGCGGCGGACCCCGTGCGAATGCGCATATCGAACGCGCCCTCTCAAGTCTGCTAACGGCTCTTTCCTCAGTTTTCTCGCTAATGGAGTGGAATACGGCGGCGTCTGAAGGCTCACTGTAAGTATGCTCCTATATGCTTTATTTTTTAAGTTACCTAGTCTATCCAGTGAAAATGTACTTCCATAACACAAGTTACTTATCTAGCTTTGCTTGCTGATATAATCTAATTAGAAATTTGTTATAACGTAACGTTAATGGCCAGCTTGATGGCTGTAGCTTTTAGTGCTAGCTCATATTAGCTGCCAAGTTACACACCAGCTAGTTTCTAGGTTGCGCACGTTAATTTAGCTCACCTTTCACAGGGCTAAATCCTGTCTAACTTGAGCTTTGTTAACGTTTCATAACTTAACTCAAAATTGCGTTTTAAAATGAGCTAAGCTAACTTCATGTGTTTGCCTGCAAACAACAAAAGTTGGCTTGCGTGAGCTAGCGTTAGCTTGTTGGCTAACGATAATGTTAACAGGAAAACTCGTTTTTTCTTATTGATCATGGACTCGGGCGCTGTCCTTAAGAAAACCTAGGCTACTTTGGATAAACATCATTTCGTTCTGGTAGGGGGCTGATTTCACATTGGTTAATGTTACCTGTTTTGGATAACTTGAACGTTAGCAGCTGATAAGCTAATTAACGTTATAATGATATTCCCTGTCATAGCCCGATGTGAATCGTGCATGCTCAGATGTGTTTGTTGGTTCCAAAAATGGACGTTTTGAACTTTGTTGACAATATTTATACTTAAAACAAACTGCTTCGGGATTAGTGCCCTTATATTTTGTAAAAGTTAGCGAGAAGTCGGCTAACTGGCCTACTATGGGCTCTGCTATGTGGCTGCACAAAATAAGCAGGGAAGGATTTTCGATCAGCCGATATAAAAAGTCAGTTTTTGCAGACGTTTCCTGGTTCCAAAACCGGGCTTTTGCAAACTTTTATCTAATATAAGGCCACAAATCCCGAAGCTATTTGTTTTATGTGGACATACCGCCGTCAACGAGTTCATTGAGTGATGAGGAATGTTTCTTGGAGTAAGATTTAACGAGAAAGGGCAGTATTTGACTTGATGTAAATGCCATTCCTTAATGTGTTTTTGCCTCTTATAACTGCTTTTTCACATCTTTACATGCTTCATTGTGGAGTGGAGGTCTTTCTACCGGTCAAGTATCATTGCCTTGTCACAGGTCAGACAATTTTCAACAGAACTATGAGCTAAAATGATAAGCATCCCACTCTCTGGATCCCGATATAAAGCTAATTTTTTAATGGAGTGTAAGATTGGTAATGTTACATATTTGGCAGTTTCTTTCTGATGATAAAAGTAATGTATGTTTATGTTCTACATCTGTGTTACAGGTCATTCACCAGTGGCTCCAGTCTGGTTTGGGGGTCTACCCTTTCTCATCCTGGCCTGCCAGCCAAGTAAAGTAAGCTATACAGTTTTGCATTTGATTTATTTGACTTTTGGTCCCTACTTAAAAAAAAAAAATAATAATAATAAAATGACCACATACTTTTGTAACTGCCTTTATCAGTTCAGGATGAATTGAATGTACAGTAAATCTCAACATACAAAAATATGCTTGTCTTCTGTAATAAAATCCACCTACTTCAAAAGCTCTCTAATGAAATGCACATATTTTTGTTTTAGAAGACAAATAACTACAGACCTCTGCAACTGCTGATACCGGTTCAGGATGAATTGCAGGTAAATCTCAACATATAAAATGCTTTTGTCAGCTTTGATAAATACCTCATTTCTAATACCCCCAAATGCTGGACTGTGTAACTAACAAGTAGTTGTGTCTGGGAACTGCTTTTCTGATGCCTTTTTTGTATTTTAAGGGAACAGGTCTTTGCCAAAATGTGGTCAATTCCATAACTCCTCATCACACTTACAGGAAGGCTACACTGCACACGTAACTGAAGCATTCAGTTTGCAGAGCATCTGTTGCAACAATTGGCTTCCACTGTAGTCAATGGAACTGGTTACACCAGACGTGATGGCGTACAATATGTTTAAAAACATTGGATTAGTCTTCTTAAACTATTTTTACGCTCTGCGAACCGAGTGCTTCACTTGCGGACTCGGTGTAGCCCAGGCCTTACAGGTGGTAGATTTTGTCACAGTTAAACAGAGCCGATAGCAGCCTGCTGCCGACGGTGGCTTTATATTCATGTAGCAGACATTCCGTTTAAAAGTAGGTAGTTATGTATAACAACTCATTTTGTTATGCTTCTATGATTACAGATGCTGTGAGAGAGTCAGTGGTTCAACCAGCCAACAAACAGGAAAAGCTCAAGTCGGAGTCTTAACTGTCAGCAACTCTACCCAAAAAAATCAGGCTACTGGTATTGCCCACTAAGAAAAACAGTGGTCTGGTATGAAGGTTATCTGTGTTTTGGAACATGTTCTTAATATTCATTAAATAATAAAAAAAAGTTTGACACTTTATGGTTGCATTTCATTTTACCTCTAATACCTGTTCCATGTATTTAGTGTCTACGATGACCTCTTTCATTGAGCATTGAGGTGCGGTGAGGAGCATTGAGACAAGTTTCCACAATTGGACAGTTAGCAATTGCATAAAGGATTTACAGTTTGTAACTGATGGATAACTTGTAGGCTATTGTAGTGTAGCAGAGCTGAATTGATGTAGCCTACTGCTAGTAAAACCCCTATTTTCATACTTGCTGTTTCACAATGAAGGCATTTGGCTGTAAAATCACAATGTGCTTCACATGATAGATTTTGACTTCATGTCTTAAACTGAATGCATTAAGTCATTTGTATTATATTTGTCATATTGGTTGGTACAATACTTTACATTAAAACCTATTTTTTGTAGTGCAGTCTAGGTGTTGGCCAGATAGGTTAAGCTATATATTTCTGTAGTAGGCCTAGTAGCTAGTTTTTGGCCATAAAATGAACTGCTTCATGAACGGATCCTAAACGTATCCGGGACAGATGATTAACGGGTCCGAAATGATTCCACGGCGCCTCTCATATGACCGGGTCCAAAACGGACCCGGAGCGGATCTGTGGCTCATTCGCGGATCCAAAGCGAAACCGGGGCGGATGTATCTATTTATGTACGGATACGCAATGGGACCGCCGCGGTGTCTGATCGGATGCCGGCTCGCGGCGGATACGCCGCGGTGTGCAAGTGGACACAGTTTCGGATCCAATTTCTGGATCCGTTCCGGAGTTCACCGTACCTCCGCGGCGGATGCGTTTCGTAGTCCGTTTGCTGTCTGGGAAGCGGTTTTGTACACGCAGATTTAAGTTAGGCTACAACACTGTTTACAGCTCTTCGACTCACGGTAAAATGTCATTTTTGGTACATAGCCAAGCTAATTTAAATACACTTATGGGTGCTTGCGTTTAGCGATATAGCAGATCTAAAGTCCTCAGGGAGACAGCCTACACTCTGATTTTATTAAGAGGATATGCACGCGGGTACTCGCGAGCAGTTAGAGGCATCATTTTTTATGATTCCCGAAACCCCATTCAATCGTGCATAGGGATTTTTTCTTACGAACCGGAATTTGCAAAAATGGTAATGAACGCATACAAAATGACGGTAGCGTCTATCACACTCTGGGTGAGCGACTCAGTTACGTTGTTTAAGTAGCCTAATTGTTTAAAACTATTTAATTGTTATCGATAACAAGTCACACAGGCATCATAGGCTACATTTTCTGTTATCTAGGCCCTATCCAACCCTTACGATAAAAAACTGCATTGCGTGACAAAAATTATATAGTAGATTTTTAAAGAATTAAAATATAAAAAGCGTATTATAAAAATTCTTATATTTCGACATGTATCTCACCACAGCAAGCTCATAGCTCTACATGTATTTCATGTGTGTGTAGGGCAGACTGTCCTGAATCGGGTAATATAATTGCCATGTTGGAGGGATACTCTGGGGCTGAGCAATTTACAGAAATATGTGGTGTGTGATTTACGGAAATAAATGCCATTTTTTATTTAGTGATGAAAAATGACCTTTCTGCGCTCCATATCTGTGACACGACCTGACTTGACCCAAGGTTGCGTGTTAGCCTGCGTGTCTATGCACTCATAATGATTCTCAACTTTTTACTGGATTGCCATGAACAAAGTAAAGGCAAAAAAGGTGTTTCTTTGTTGAACAAATTGGGATGCAATGTGAGCCTTGAATTGGATGCCATGCAGGAATTTGCTAGGATCTCAAAACCGGATTATGAACATGCTTTGACATAGAGAAACTCACGATATTGTTGGATTATAAACATGCTTTGCCACAAGAACAGACAAAAACGTGGGGTAAGTCCAGCTATATGAAGTTATTATTTTGCGGTCACTTCGTCTGTTTTATAACCCAGAACGATGTACTTGGTATCAAATGATAGCTCTGTGTCTCCTCTTTCATCTGATAAGCTTGCCATATCGATGCGATCACGGGTTCGTGAGTAATTTAAACGAGAGTAATGGGTGCGCAGGTGAACGCAGAGAAGTAGGCCCTATAGACTGTAAATATGATGCAATTTGATTTAATTTCATGATTTTTTTTTTCATTTTCATACTTCATCGTACAGACAAGTGTGTAGTCTCTTTGGAAAGCCCACTTCTGCTCTGTCATGCAATAAAGGTTTCATCTCGCTGCGATGAACAGTTCAGGAGCAATGTAGGAGCAACGCAGTAATTCGTTGATCTTGTCAACACAGTCTTTCATTTCCTTCCTGTCCACATCCTGTCCATTTTGGGTAGGCCTAGGAGTTGCATGACCAACTTTTAAACATTTCTCAGGGGAGAAACCCCTGAATCCCCTCTTACATAGGACATTTCATGTCTGGGCTTAAGTCTCCAATGTGTTGAGCTCCTAGCAACGTGCCTGCCTAGTCCTACCATGTGCAAAAGCTCAATTTAATTGTAAATTCTGTGCAACATATGCATACTTTGCTATTGTTTCAACCAGCCTGTTGTCCATAGCCTGTCAAGAGAGTGGCGCCGGAACGATTTTAAGGTTATTTCGCATAGGCTACTCAATGGTGCTATTTCACACGCATTATAGCGACCCCCACTCACCTAGCCTACAGTGGACTAGGGCTGTCAAAATTGCTCAAAAATTACGTTCGAATTTTCCCTCTAAAATAAACACATGTATTCGAATATATTGGAATATCTAGGCTATAGGCTATTATTTGCGCATTATGTCAGTGACGCGCATCACGTCATCTGTTTTTAACTTTTTGGAAACTTTTGAATGAATTTTTTGTTAGTTTTGGAAGTTTATTTTTACGTAGCCTACAATGGCCAGTTCCGACAAAGCCGAAATTACTCCTTTTGAAACAATGAGTGAGTAGGCCGCGCGTTTGTATGGTTATATTGCTTGACAGGGGGGATCCCAAGCAGCTTTCAGCCATAAGGCTACTTTGAGAACATTTCCTGATTCACCCGACAAAATGTTGAAAACGATTTCGACATAGCCTATAAGCAGTTTAATTAAATGTAATGTTAGTTGTAAACAAACGGGCTACTAGGTGCACTCGTGCCTTAGATGGCAAGAAAAATCTTCACGATATAGGCCTATTAACTGGCCGCCCGATTCACGTTGGCTGGGGGGCAGGGGAGGCCATCAGACATTTGTGCCCAGGGGTCTATGAATTGTTAATCGGGCCCTGCCCCCAACAAATCGCAACTTTCCACCTCTGGGACAGCTTAAAAGAAGTCAAGAGGACTCCTAACTCACTAAGACCTATTCACAGACCGTTTTTTGTGGCATTTCACGTCACGATATTTTGAAATCCTATGCAGCTACAGGAGCTTCCAATCGCGAGGAATCAATTTTGCATTGAAAGAATAACTAACATGCAATAACGCCACCAACAACAACCAAAACTAGGCTACTCATTGTCAACATGTAAATTAAATGTAACGTTATTGTGAATCAAATTAAAATGTTCTCCTCTTTGCAAACGTAGGCATAGGCATAGTGACAGATTAATTTAATAATGTTGCAAAGATACTGCATCAATCTGTATGTTTCATTAGGCTACTAGGCTATTTGTTTTGCCTTACTCTTTTAGGCTAGGCCTTTTTATTCAGTTATTCATCATCTTCCGTCCTTGTGTAGCGCAGGCATTCTCAGACCTGTCACCTGTCACTCATCATCGTAAGGGAGGTGTTTGGAATCATTCCCGCGTTACAATCATCAGCCAATCAAGGTGGTCACTTCAGTCAAGCTCGTGCATGAGTAATGACGTCATCCATAGCAACGAAGACTCACTCTTAGTTTAGGAGTCATTTTTCCTTACTAAGAGTAGGTCTGAAAGGCTTTGGGAATAACTTAATAAGAGAAACTCCTAGATAAAAATCTTTTATTGCTATTTAGGAGTACTCCTAGTGGTAAGATAAAAGGCTTTGTGAAGGCCCCTGGTGTATAACCCAATGCATAGCCCATTTACACAAAATAATGGTCGAATATTACTCATGATCATTGTTAATTAACGTGTTGGGCACCCAAAACACCCAAAACTTGCTCGTAAAAAATCATCATACCGCATATTGTGGCGGGTCTGTTATTTAGCCTACTTACTGTAGGCTGCGCAAACCACAGGCCTTTATTTTGGGCAAGCCTGCATTCGAGGCAGGCCTTCTGTTGAAGAATTTTATATAAAGCCTGCGCTAACAGTAATCCTCCTGCCCCCGCTACCACAGTTGTGGATAGTGTGGCATGCTAACGCGTTATGTCTCCTTCTTGCAAACTTGACTAGGCCTATAGCGCAAACATTTACGTCTTCATAAAATAACAACTTGCCAGATATGCCTTCATAGCTTTGGGCTTTATTCAGCATTTTGTTCTTCCATTGGAAATGACTCTTCTACATTTGCTGCCTGCTGCATCCTTTCTGTTTTTATTGTTTAGAAAGTGTTTGATGTCTTGAGTTAAACATTGTTTGCTGGTAACCCGCCACAAATAGCCTACAGATTCTTGCGTGCGTACATTCTCTATTCTCTACAAAATGTTCTATAGGCTGGCCAAGTGCGTAATTCTGTGGCATAAAGCAGATGTATTTGTTTATTGTACAGAAAATAAAAATAACCTGTCAAGCAGTCAATTGACTACATTGCAGTCATAGTTTAGACAACTATGACGTGGGTCATAGTTGTCTAAGCCTCTATTGCGTAGCCGCTAGATAGTATTAAATCGCCAACAACATTGTTTTCTGCAGAAGCCTACCCTAGGCTACAGATTAGTTCTGAACAGTTATTTCTCTACTGGCTCAATTATCAAAAAGGTGCTTTCTCTTCGTCCTCCGCAAATTAAACAGGTAGTTCCGTAGAGAGACCTTAGAATAAATTAGCGTTTGCGATTGACAACGTTGTGATAAGTAGGCTATAACACTAACTTTGCAAAGTTAACTTGAATGCATCAATTTTGAACAAAGTTGTGTAGGCTACACCGCGCCAGTTGTAGTCTGCATGAGTAGGCCTACCTTTTTTCTTGTCTCACACCACTTTTGATAGCTACAGTCAAATAACAAAGGATGTAACACCACTGCCTTTACAAACAGCAGTTACACAATACAATTTGTAATTGGTACTAATGAATCATCATCTCAAAAATACACACAATAGATAATATTCACAGGGAAATATGAATATATATTATTAACAAATTAATCATATATTATTACATACTCAAAATATGTACACATCTCATAGGCCTAAGTCTTATATTCTACTTAGTCTATTCATAACAGCACATATTGCAGAGCACACATACTACACACAACCCAAACTGCTTGAGTAGCCTGTGCACAGAGGGGACAGGGGAGGGGCGTGTTGAGTGCGAGACTTAAAGAAGCAGGGTGGCAAAACCATCGTTTTTTCTTGATTATAATATTTTTGTGATTGTTTGGAGCCAAAATCGAGATTGAAAGTTAAATTCAATTAATTGCACGGCCCTATGGTAGATGGATAGGTACATTAATCGATCAATAGATTATAGATAGATAGATCTATCTATAATCTAGACAGGCTAGACAAAGAAAGTCGAGCCTTCAGCATTAACCTGATACAATATTGAAGTCATGAAGATTCCACCGTTTGTTTGAATGGAAGAGAGAAAAACATATTTTCTTCTAAAAAACAGCTAATTATATAGAAAAGTCACCGTGCATTATGTTACTTCTGTTGGTGTAACAAATCTTGGGTGGTACTGATATCTGGACTGGCCAATGCAGTAGGGGTGGATGAACACAATCAAGAATCATAAAAGGACAGTAACAACTGCAACTGTACCGTCTTCCTTGGTGGCCTGTACAGGCTCGGTTGCAGATGAGTAGGATCATCTTGTCAGTAGCTGTGTTCTTGTTGGGTGAGGCAGGGTTCGCCACTCCTTGCATAAAGGATGGGCTCCTGATGTTCTCTGGGTTATACGTCAGATTGTTCTGATTCAAATTTGCCAAAAGGCTACCTAAAGAATGATACCGTGTGACATGAAACTTGATTAGGTCAAATTACTAAGGGATTATACCATGTTAATTCAACACAAACATAATGGATTTGACGTCATCATCTCAGATGTTTTTGTCCAAACAGTCCCCCATTATCTATGACTATCATATGCAAATGTCAGCCTGATATCGCAATGCACTGTTATTCTGTGACTTCTTCAAACTTATTAAAATATTCTTTCCAGCCTGCATTGCGAATAATTCAAATGAACCTCTTAACATACAAACTTCCCTCTTCATTCAACACCTAGCACTGGTATCTCTTTCAGGAAATACCTGTCTATCTTTGTTTCTGAGATATGCCTTTTCAGTTATAGATAGACACTGCCTAGAAAGCTGCTGCAAATACTTCAATGAAATAAGAGATCAAGCAGACTGTTTGGACAAAAAAAAATGATCATGGTGGCAAAGTTTTTAAACTGATATGGAATGATGCTAAGGTTTAAAGAAAATATTTTCACCCATTTCACAACATAACAAGCTTTAATTCTTGTCTCAGTCAAGACTATTACTTCCTGAATAACAGCTGGCAAACCAATCAACATAAATAAATATTTAGAAAAAAAAAGTTACCATGCAGTCTGCAAATCATAATTAGTGACTGCAAACTTAATTCTTATCATTCATACATTTGATCTGCATGTTGATGCTGCCATTTTATTTTGTAATAACTGTTGTGGAGAACTTTGCTGTAGGATGCATATTGGGGAGGTTATTGTTCTTTTTTGGTTTTATGGGGGGCAAAAAGTGAAGAAGTGTAGGCACCCATTACAGTGGCAAGAAAAAGTATGTGAACCCATGCTAAAGTTGACTAAAAAGAGGAATAAAAAAAAAAAATCATCTTAGCACCACAAGCCATTTCCTAACAATTCTCTCAAATCTTTCCACCTCTGATTGATCTGATGATTTACCGACATTTTCTTCTGAGGAAATCTTCCTCACAGCTGTTACACGCCGGAGATCCAGCACGGTGCCAGAATACTTTAAGCCCTGAGCGTATATGGGAAAACAGTAGCCTGTAAGCCAGTCCCAGAGTCTGGAGTCGCTCCATTGAGAAGTCTCTGGGCCTGAACCAGAGGTGTCCAGTAGGCCAATCAAATAATTCAATATAATTATTATTGTCACCTGAGCACACTTCGATTTTTGTTTACAACAAGCTACTTCTTTAGTTTCCACAATGGCATTTAATTGACATTTACAATAACTTACAAAAAAAAAACGAAATGCATGAAAAACAGAAAACAGAGCTTAAAGCATTTGTCAAGAAGAAGGATGTTTTTGGCTGTTCTCCGTACAGGATTCACATATTTTGTTTCCCTGATTGGTTAGGTATATACGCGCAGAAGCATTCCCCCCCCCCCCCCCCCCCCCTGTATCGGTTGAAACACGCCCCATAATCAAATCCAAATGGATGGACACTACACTCAAATTCATAATAGAATTGAGTCTGGCTAAGTCAGGCGAGGAAAACAGTACACACATGCAGAAAAATGGGTCTCCGCTTAACCGCAATTGTCGTTGGATAAATCGGTCCCAAACAAAAACAGAAGGGAATATAGGCACCTGTGATGTCAACAAAGGGACATTAAAGATAACAAGTCATGCTATAACATGTCTTGCTCAGTTTTCCATGACTAATTAAGAGGCCAGGATGCATCAGGCATCATTGGGATATATTTTTTTACAACACATAACAAGGCAGTTCAACCACTATTGCCCCAAGTTCACTTTCAAAATGTACGGAAATACAGTCTACTACTACAATTGACTACCTTCTAAAATGTACCTGGACATTTAACAATACAGTAACTATTACTACTAATCCTTCAGTTTTACCCTCAATCATTAATATGACTTACTTTATCTGAACATATCTGAAATTATTCTGATTCTGATGCTTCCTAACACATTTAACAGTGAATATTTTTAGACAAATAGTCCTAAGCTTCTATGTGAACTGAAATGCCTGATTGCAATACAATTGTAATATAAAAACAAGTTTGAGTATTCATCTGCACATTTCAAATAGCCTACTATTGACATTACGTGCTTTGCTAATATAACATAAACCCAATGAATCGGTAAAGAAGACAAGATACAATTTTGTAGAGATATTTTATCTTTTATTTCTAATAGCATCAGATATCATTGTCATTTTCATAAAAGTAAACAAGAATTGCTGTTGGGGTGGTCCCCCTTCAGTTGAGGAGTGCAATTGTCTGTTACTGCTGTAAATACTTGTTGTGGTACAGCGGAATATGTGCATTTGTTGAGTTTGTTGATATTATGTGTGTCCTTTGCTGGGTGTTGATGTTACTTGCCACTTAAAAATATATAAAACAATTTAGTATGTCTCTAATATCCAACCTCACAGCAGAACATGTCTTGTACAACAGTAACATGAGAGAGAAACTTGATGGAACCCCAGGTTTGAATTCCTGTTAAATCTACTGTATAGTCTATAGCACAACAGCTCTTTCCCATTTCCAAACTGAATGCTTCCACTCAATTCATCTTTTTGCTACTCAGTGATAGTAACCAAAGTGGCTTATGCTGTGACATCATCTGCATTCCCTCAGTAACATTATATATTTGAAAGTTGTTGACATGGAAGTTACACATTTACAATCAGACATTTGTTGAGGTTTGGCAGACATTGTTTACAATCACTGCACTTGACTCAGAATAAGAATAGTAGTAGCATGCTAGCTGTTGAAGCCAGTCAGCCTAACAATAGTTAATCTACCGGCTAAATCACTCAACACTTACATTAAGTAATTTATCTGACACTTTCATTGAAACCGACTTACAAAAAGGGAACAATCAAGGTACAGTACGACAATGTCATGTCAGTACAGCAATTAGTATTATTCCCATACAATCAAGTGACAGTTATATAAGGAGGATAGTCAAGTGGTACAGTAAGTGCTAGATTTAGCATGTCCACTTGATGGTAGTGCTAGGAGTTGAGCTGGGTCTTCAGGAGTTTTTGAAGGTAGAGGGACGTCCCTGCTCTGGTAGGAACTGGTAGTGCGTTCCACCAACGGGGAACAACAAAAGAATAAAGTTTGGATTGCCCTGAGCATACGGGTGGCAGAGGTGTTGTTCACCAATGGCCAGGAGGTAACATATGCCTGTATGAAGCCATTCAAGTAAGTGGGTGCAAAACCAGAGACTACTTTGTAGGCAAGCATTAGCAATTTGAATTTGAATTTGAAATGGGCAGCTAGAGGTAGCCAATGTAGCTTGCTGAGCAGTGGGTGAGCAAAATGTGCCCTTTTGGTTTAACTGAAGATCAGGCACGCCGTCAGAAGGGCATTACACTAAGTCGTGTGATGACTATGGCCTGTATCAGGAGTTGGGTAGCATATTAAAGTCGTAATATGCCGTAAGGCCGTAATGTTCATTTATATTGTCTTATGTTATGTTTGTAATATATCGACTACTTGGCTTACGAACATAAATTGAGGAACCAGCAACTTTTCACAATCATTTATTGTCATCTTATGTAGGCCTTCTCAACAATTGCTTGCCTGCTAACTCCACCTATGAGCCTGTGAGTGGTGAGTTGAATTGAATTGAATTGAAATTGAATGACAGCTGTTTGTTTTGTCTTGCGTCTGACCAGGGGGTTATGCTGTAAAGGTAAGAACACAGAGGCATCAATTCAAAGACCATGAACATATGAAATAAAAACACAAGGTAGCTTAATAGATGGAACTTATCACAAGCTACCAGGTAGGTACTACAGGGACTAACTGTATTTGATTATTTACATTTAGCCATTTAGGTGTGACACTTTTATCCAAAGCAACTTACTACATACTTAAAACATACTACCTGAAGTAGTGTAAAATCCACAGTTTCCATGCCTGAGATGCTGTAAGAGAGGAAGGAAAACCCCAAATAATGTGAACAACTCCAGGAACAGGAACTTGGGAAAGAGAGGAAGAGTATGGTATAATCGCCAATAACACAAAAAATGAAACAAGTACTAATAATCTAGTTCTGACAGAACAAATACAACATAATGATAATGAACGAACATAATGACAACATAATGATAATGAATGAACAAATGTTGAAATGAGATATATTTTTTGACAAATATTTAGCTCATTTTGAATTCAGCAACACATTTAAAAAAGTTGGGATTTTTGATGGTGCAGATCATCAATGCTGTCTGTCATTCAAAGTAGGCTTACATGCATATACATTCACGGTATGTGCTCCAAGTACATTATACTATTCAATGCAGTATTGTTCTTGCTAGTGTATCCTAGAAGAGTATTGATGGAAAAATAGGTCAGTACGTTACTAAACGGTACAGTGTAAAATAACTTAAACATAGCATGTCATAAACTCATTTTAGGCAAGTCCTTCCGCTCGGCCATAGGGCTGTAACGATATGTGCTTCGAAACCGAAATCGCAACACTCATATCCACAAACCTGTGTCGCGGTGTGAGAAGGCAGAATCGCGACACACCCTTTCTAGAGTTTCACGCAGCGCTTTGCAGCTTACGCGGCCACATAAGCAACACACACCTCCTGCTTTACTTACCGGTAGCCTACGTTGTCCAAAAATAAATTAAAAAATGATCATTTATATAATTTCTTGTTGCTTTCATTGTATTTATCATTTATATAATTTATCGTTGCTTTCATTGGTTAGCAAGTATTACCTTGAAACTTAAACACACATGAGGAAACTGAAGTCCAACCAGTAGACTAGGAGAAGCTAGCCAACTATGCTACTTTGTTTACAATAAGTAACCAAGTGGATCCCAGTTTCCTTAAGCAGGACAAAGAAATTGAGAAAAACTGTAAAGAGGTACAGTTGTAATGGAAATAGTAGGCCTAGGCTATAGGCTAATCTGCATAAGGTGTGCTGTCATAAATATTAGAAATTCATTATTCTCCATTTTTATATCAGGATATAAAATAGTACAGATATATTATATTATAATCCTCTGGTGTTCTAAGGTAGGCTATTGAAATGTTATTTAATAAAATGCCTAACAACCCCCCCCCCCCAACACCCAAAAAAAAACAAAATCGAGGTTTGTATCAAACCGTGGGTCAAAAATCGTGATACAAACCAAATCGTGAGGTTGGTGTATCGTTACAGCCCTTCTCGGTGGCCATATTGCAACGCACTTTGGGCACTTATTGGGCCTATATTTTGGGCAGAACAACCCCGCTCCTACAGTGAGATCACAACTAGGGAGGTCACGATTAGATATTTTGGTGGTACGATAATTGTCTGAAGAATAATCACGATTTCATGATTATTACGATTATTTTGTGTGAATATTTTTCGCAACAATACTAATGTATAAAATCACACACACACATTCTTTAGAAGTTTAATAATCATGTAATGATAAAAAATCATAATAAGTAATAATAAAATAATCACTCTGCTTTGTAAACTAGTATATCCGCATTTCCCTTTTGGAAAAAAAAGGCAAAGGCTGCGGTCTCTCCTGATAATTTAACTAACCATTACAAAGTGGGTCATTCCAAGTGAAAACAGCCAAAATCGGGGTATCATGTACATGGTACCTCTCAGATTTTGCTGAAAAGTGGTGAAAATATGCCAATATCTCAAACGGTTTGCCCGTGGCGTCCATTTGAATTTCGGGTGCCATGGCCGTAATTGACACATTAGAATTTCACATTTCATCTTTTGCCATTTTTGGAAGCCCATAACGTCTGTTCTAATAGTGGTAGAAGGCTGGAAACTGGTGTGGTAGTTCATTGTAGCCTGTACTACACAATTCTGGAGGCAGAATCAACATTCCTTACTGTTTGGGTGAGAGGTGGTAGAAGTCCTAAAAAATGTTGACTATTTGTTATATGTGGGAACCTTGCTTTTGCCAAAATGAATTTGAAGGGTATGGTACCACTGGCGGGGATTTTATGGGGGTCCAAAAACCCTCTCCAGCAGAGGTGACTCTTTTGGAACCCCATATTTGGACCCCCAAATGACCATGTGGGCACTTGATGATCCTAATGGGATTTATACCAGATAAAGATACATATTTGTTCTTTCTTTTAATTAAATAACATTTTTGACTATGAAGCTCCATAATATGAATTTTATTCTTCATAATGCACCATTTTGGACATTGTTTCCAGAAGTCTGGAATGTAGATCAGGGAGAATTTAGTGATGATAAAGCACGAAAATAGTGGAAATAACTTAGTATTATGCTCAGTGATGGCAAACAATTAAATACTGAGACTGTCACGGATTAACCCCTTATCCCCCATGAAAGAGACCCGCCATCAAACTTTTAAAGAACTAAATAACAAGAATGTTACATAGGGGTAGTTTTTCCTTGCCGCTGTCACTCTCCAAATAAAATTTAATTGAAAATTGAATTGAATAGTGTCTTTAACTATTATCCAAGAAATTGTGGAAGCAGTGGCATAATTTTGTCATGGTCCATTTGGTCAAGTTTGAATTGGCGAGCACTGCTTCCCACAGGTTCCCACATATTACAAATAATCCTGTTTAGAATAAATATGATCATTAATTGTGGTGCTAAGGCCACCCAAAAAGTGAAAAATCACACATGCCGTCAACATTTTTAGGACTTTGGTGACCCACCTCTCACCCAAACAGTAAGTAATGTTGATTCTGCCTCCAATTGTGTAGTACAGGCTACAATGAACTACCACACCAGTTTCCAGCCTTCTACCACTATTAGAACAAACGTTATGGGCTTCCAAAAATGGCAAAAGATGAAATGTGAAATTCCAATGTGTCAATTACGGCCGTGGCACCCGAAATTCAAATGGACGCCACTGGCAAAGACCTGAAACTTCAGATTCCCTCGTTTGGTAACATAAGGCATATTTTCACTGCTTTTCAGCAAAATCTGAGAGGTGTCATGTACATAGGTGGCTGAGTTGGCGTGGAATGACCCAAGTGCTCTAGTATTTCCAGTTTGTGCATTCTTTCAACATTTGTTTTTGAGGTAGATAATGGAAACATGGCATAGGCTAGATAGAAATTGAATTGAGAACATCTAGAGAACATCCTAAATTCTGCTCCACCCTCCACACACACTGTATGAAAAGTGGTATTTAGCAGTATGCGGCACTGTAGATTGTCGTGGAAGTTCAGGTATATGACTGTACACGGCAATATGCAGGCAACACCGAAAACTGCCGTGAATTGTCAGAAATTGACGTGGGCCTTGCTAGGCAGTCGTCTCCCCATGACCCCCCTCCTCCTAATTCTAGGGGAGGCTTTAACATGTAAATGAAAATGCTGTGAGCGATACAAATGCAAATCAGGGTAGCAGGAGGAGTTTAACTCCAGGTAACATTTCTCTAAAAGGTATTAACTTAATTTTAAAGAAAAGCTCTGGTATAAATAGATCAGGCTCTGTGTAGCCTATAGACTCTTAAAGTTTAGCTTGAATTGATTTATTTAATGAAAGTATGTTAGATTAATTACTGTGTCATTAGCAATGGGCAATGTTATGTAAAAAAAATGCACAAAACTATTTATTTTAACAATTAGTTTTAATCAGGCTTTGCGATAAAGGTAAAAGGTGCATTCCATGCAAACATCATGGCATGACTGTGACCTTTTCTTTGGTCTTGTTTAAATGCACAGTGGATGTGTTAACCAAACAACTCCCAGCAATGAGACAATTTCTCTGGTGAGAAGTGGAAGACCCACCCGTCGCTTTCGCCAGTAGAACAGCTGATAGGGTAAACAAACAGTCAGTGTGGGCTTGCCCAGCACCCGCGGCAAATTCAAACAGAAAGGCTAGCCTACAGTTGGGTTAGGCTACTTCACTTTACTTGAATGTGATTCATAAACAACGTATCCGCGATCGTCGGCACTCGGTCATTCCTTCTAGAAGAGGGGATCTTGAAACGAGCACTTCCCTTTGCTTGGAGGGATGGTGAGCGTTGGATCATCTAGTGCCAGAAGAGCGGTTACTTCTTCAGGCCGCGCCAAGAGCGACTATCAGCCATCGGGAAATCAGAGCCACGGTAACCTTCAGCCGTAGCCTACCTACCAGGGTTCACTTGGAGACAAATTGTAGGTGCTACGAACCGGAGCAAGGGTAAGATTTAAAGAATATACTTTCATTCTGCTGTATGCTATAAGGAAATAGATATGTTAATAGATATCGATCTTAACCGTACATTTTGTTTTCACAGACTAATTTCGCCTCATAATGAGGCTGTGACCTCCTATTTGGTTGGAGCTATGTCTGCAAGTCATGATGCCATTGCGTGTAAGTAACTTTTACTGTTTTCTCCTTCCTTGTTGAATTTTACTGTGATTTATGTTTTTTATTCATACCACTCTCGTTTAATTGTTTTCCCGCTGCCTGTAAGACCTATTGCTAGACAGTACGCAGGAGCTTCAGGTAAACAACCAGACCGTAGCAGGCGGAAGCTGTGAAGAGTTCAGCTCGGAGTCAATCGAGAAGAAAGAGGTAAGATCCGTTTTTGGGGACTATTGGGGACACAGTTCATGTTTTTACAGCTGCTGGAAGCGAGACAGACTCTGAAGTAGTCTAGCCTACAGGGCAACGCACCACAGACATCTGCAAAACGGACCGAATTTAGACAGAATGCCGCCAGCTACCTACTGCTCTGAGGCGGCAAACAGCCAGGTGCTGTAGGATTTTGGGCTTCTCGTGAGCTTCCCATTTGTTGTGAGGGCAGAACTCGCTTTGTAGTTGTGTGTCTGTGCTAATAAAGCTCCTTCTTTGAATAAACATGTTGGCAAATTTTCCTTTTCTCAATAAATTCATTCATGTACTTGATGGTAATAATAGTGTAGTAGCCTACATAGGATAATAATGACATGAATATAGGCTACAACATAATAGCATATCATAGGAATATGAATTTATATATGGGGTTTACATTCATAATGACCCAGGGTGACCAACAGTGACAGATCTCCCAACCAATCACGAGTGATTTTTCTTTCTCGTTTAAATGTAGTGGTTTCATCCAATAGTAGGAAAGGAAACTCATGTCAGACGCGGTTTTGCTACTATTCATATGCTAATTAGAGCCATTAGTACTTCCGACAATATGTGGCACAGACAAACGAGACGTTCGCAGTCTGTAAATTGTCATTAACTGCCGAAAATTAGGAATATTTCAGGGCGTTTACTAGCCTGGCTAACATCAGACCTCATCTCATTGAGATGGGGTCTGGGAACTACACGTTCATTTTCTTGCATTTGAAACGTGGTTTACGAATGCCAAGAGCCATTTATTGGGCGCTACAAATGTCTATCAAATGCGTCTGCACGTAGCTCATAACCACTTCAGTGTGTCGTCATCATCTTGCTGCCCCCTCCCCCCTCCGTTCTGTGATTGGTTCCTTCATTGACGTGAAAACAAAGTCCCTGGAATCCAGGCTGCCTAGCAGCGTGAATAAAATTGCACGGAAGGCAGCATGGGAAAACCTAGGCTAGGCGTTTACAGGGACGAAAATCCCACTTTTCATACAGTGACACACACACATTGAGAAGATTATGGCTAAATGTCATGTTTCTATTTCATATATTTTGGAATTCATATAAAGATCATATATTTTGTTAATGATATATAGTATTTTATGATGTGCGTAATTACTAGTAGGTAAGACTATTTCATAATTTGAATACTTCATGTTCATTTTTAATCTATTACACTTATGCATATCATTAATGTGATGTGTAGGTCTAATTGAGTGCACATTTGTGGTGTCTTGATCTAATTTAGTGCCTGCCACTTTAAGAAATATGTGAAAGTAATTAGTCTTAGGCTTAACAGTTTTAGGCTAGTAAAACATTGTTGTGCATAGTACATAAGGATATGTGGATGCAGTTCATTTGTGTTTTCTGTCATTAGATAAAATAAATGTAAAAAAAAAATAACAAGTGTACTCTCGCAATGTTCATTTATGATTTTGGTGAGCACTACTCAAATAACATGACGCGAGCTAGCGAGATAGTTAGCAAGTAACCCCAGATGTAAAAGTTTGCCAATAGGTTGTTTAGCTTAAATGAACTAAATCTCATAGCCTATGTAGGTTAGTTATACAAACTTGACGGATACAAGTGAGCAAATCAACTTAACATTGGCCTATTATTATTTGTTGCTGGGCAGCCTTAGCATCACTTAAACTAGCAGCTTGAAAGTGTGTGAGGAGGAAAGACTCAGACTACAGTGGGTCCCAGTTAAAAATTGACACTTCATTCACGATCAAGGTGATTCACGCAGCTGGGTGAAATGTAAGTACAACTGCAGCCGCTTGGGGGCAGCATAGTCTGCTGTGGCGTTCCACGGTCGAACCAGACGGCGCATTCGACAGCAAGGGCTGTGATTGGCCGAGTTTTCAGCGTTTCTCTGTGTTTTTAGCAGCCCCTGCAACATGCTAGTCCACTGTAGCCTAAGCTTTGTACATAATGTTTAACATAGTTTTGGATTCAGTGGCAAGATTTCTTGATTGTACAGTGCCTGTCTCTCAGTAATGTTTTAAAATGAGAGCTTCGTCAGCTGGCAGTAGGCTACTTTGTCGGTAGTCATGAGAAGTTCGCTTGCTAACAGAACATATATATGCTGCCCAGAAACCTTGTGAATAGTTCTGATTTTTTTTTACTACACTAACGAGGTTGAAATATAGCCTTTGCCTACAGCATCTCCTTAACAGTAATGTTAACAAAATGACAGCATTCATATGACAAAGGAAAACGAATTCGGTCACTCAAGACTGTGCCACAGCAACCAGTGTAGGCTACATTCCTACCCAATAGGCTACTCGAAGCAGATAGCGATGTCTGACGGTCGAGTGGGTTAATGCACGTATATCCAGAACAGGTCTGCAACTTTCAGGCAGTTCTGAGTTCGAATCTAGGCAGGAGCAGAGCCATATAAAGGCCTAGGCCTATTGTTATCATTTTTTGCAAGGTGTTGCTCCTGGCAATACTTGTTTATAAGACGTTTGGTGATTAATTGATAGCTGTTTTTGGGACACGTTAAACGTTCTTTATAATGAGCGCATACGGGGAGTAAAACGACTGTTACGCGCCGTTACAACTGTAGGCTACAATGATTGCAATACAAAAATATGCGCATGTTAGTTTAGTTAGTTTTGTGATTTTTTGCACTTTTGCCTCATGTGTTTTCAGGTTTGAGGGCTTTTTTGGCAAGATTGACCTTGGTAGACTCTGCATGTTATTTCTCCGTATGGATAATAAAGTACATTATTAAACTTTAAAGACAGAATACGCACGCAGGCACAACAAGGCTACTTGTTGTTTTCTTTTACTCGGCTATCTATATATGGTTATCAGCACACAATGTTGGGCTAATTCACTAGTTATGGATATCACAAGTTTAAACAACGAAAACAGAAAGGATGGAGACAGCAAAGCTAGAGGAGTTATTCCAGATGGGCAAGAACAAGGTAGGCAATTGGTGTGCTTGTCAGAACGTTAGATTACAGCTGTTTAAAGCCAGACGTCACGGTACGCTAGAACAAAACTAAAGGTACAGTGGGCAGTGCTTCGACTTGGCCAGCTTCACTCGCGGTCCGCGCGTGGGATCACGCGACTTTAATTTGTATTCTCTGCAACAACCCAAACAACCGGTAGATGGCTCAAGTGAGCAGGGTGTCTCGTAAAAAGAAATGGAGCCTGGAAAACCCTACACAGACTTCACTACAGACTTTAGCAGACTGGTTTAGAAATAATGTAATAGTCAGAAATATGCCTGCCCTGCCCTAATAAAGAAATATTTGGTTAACTGCGAGTGAATCCCGTTTGCAGCCGTAGAGACGCAGGACAAATTAAACATTCTGGTTTTCTCCGAGTGCAACGATGATAGACAGACATCATTTGGACAAAATATAGAGTATTAACCTCCGTTGCTCAGCAAAATGCCTTCCTGTTACGTCCTGTTATCACGGAGTTACAGGCGATAAACGATTTTTGATGGTCACAAGTTTACTTCATTAGGGACTGTTCGTTATTTATTTAAGGGGCTACCGGAGGAGTTTTGGGAGCATTAGTCCAAAAAGACGTGACCCTCCCTCGCCAGCAATACATTTTTCTATGACCCTCTAAAGTGATTATGAAAAAATCACTGTCAACTTTTTCCGGGTTTATCGCCTACTGTATTTTAACGTTTTCACATATTTGGCCATAAGCCGTTTATCATAGGCTATCACGAAACCAAACTACAAAGGCGAACACTTTAACAGGGGGAATTAATTGGGCATGAATCACGCTGAACGCTATTTCGCTACCTTAGAATAATAAGGTTCTATCTGCGTTTTGAGTAGGTACAACCGGGACGATTGAAACGGGGACGAATGAAACATTCCGGTTTTCTCCGAGTGCAACGATGATAGACAAGTCATCATTTGGACAAAACATGGAGCATATTAACCTCCGTTGCTCAGCCAAATGCCTTCCTGTTACGTCCTGGTATCACGGAGTTACGAGCAATAAACGATTTTTGATGGTCACAAGTTTACTTCATTAGCGGTTTATTTTTTTGGATTATTAAAGAGTGTTTTTCATTTAAAAGTTTGACTTCGTGCTTATTCAGTAGAGCATTTAGTGCTCTCCCCAATCCCAGACGTTCACATTGCATGTTTGTTTGTAATGGATGCAACCGCGAGATAGGCTATGCGTTTGACAATGAGTTGTTAACAGAACCAAGACATATAGCCCAGCAGCAATCTAGTGACTGATCGTTATTTATTGAAGGGGCCACCGGAGGAATTTTGAGTGCTTCAGTTGGAAGTTGCATGACCCTCTCTTGCCTGCTAGAAATTGTTCAATGACCCTCCGACAGAATTGTTAAAAAAGACATGACCCTCCCCTGCCAATTGCCTCCCGCCGCGCCACAGCCACACACTTTGTGATAACATTCTTAAATCAATCTTTCCCGTGAGGTTGCATGCTACCAGTCCTTCCTTTTCAAATGTGTTGCGCCTGTTTGCACAATTTCACAAATAATCATATGTGATTAATAGTATGACAAATAATCCCTGTGCACGGGGACCGAAACAATGCATGCCAACTTTTTCCGTGTTTATCACGTATTTTAACTTTCCCCGCTGTCTTGCCGTTTTAATGTTTTCCCGTAGAATATCCCATATTTTAATACTCTCATAACAGCCCTGCCATCGGGCCTGTCTCTGTGTTGCCCTGTTGCTACCCCTTGCCCTTCCAACGAAACAGATGTCTTCAAATCATCGTTTTCCTTGCTTGAAGGCGAACTTAGAGTGATGTTAACCTATTTAAGTTTAACGGCGCGATTGTCGTGAGAGCACGATTCATTGGCGCTTGCATGTTCGGCCTTATGTCTACGTGCGCACCTGAGGCTACTCAGCTGCAAGAGAAATAATTTCCCCTCTTTGTATGTTCACTGCAAGTTGGCCTACCATAACTTACCAACTCTGCACTGTAGACTGGCTATTTATATTTTTCTGTGAAATAAGCAAATGTATTTGTTCAACTTTATGAAGCAGAATTACGCATAGGGTACTTGGAACATAATACATTTGACAAAGGACAGATGAATGTTGCTAGTGACAAAATATTAACTTTCAGTGTTTTACGATGTCTTTGTCATGGGGAAGTGTTTTTCCCCATGCATTTATTCTAGGTTACTGTCAGTGACTGCCGTGAGAGAAGCGGGTTCTGTGTTTCGTTCATGTCAGTGACTGACGCGAGAGAAGCGGGGTGTTGTGTTGTGTTGCGTTGCGTTAATTTATTTTCATTGGGCATACCGTGCCGTGCCGTCCACAGCTCTTCAGTTCTGACAAAGCCAAAATTACTCCCTTTGAAACAATGAGTGCAGGAAGCGCGTTTGTATGGTTATATTGCTTGACGGGGGGGGGGGGGGGGGGTGTCCCAAGCAGCTTTCAGCCATAAGGCTACTTTGAGAACATTTCAATTCACCCGACACTAATATTCAAAATGTTTTTTTTTGTAGTAGTTTTGTAGTAGTTTTTCAAAACTATTTCGGCATAGCCTATAAAGCAGTTTAATTAAATGGAATGTTAGTTGTAAACAAACGAGCTACCTGGTGAGGCTTGGCCTCACAGATGCGCTCGTGCCTTAGATGGCAGAAAAAATCTTCACGATAGGCCTATTAACTAACCACCCAATTCACGTTGGCTGGGGGGAAGGGGGGCCATCAGACAATTGTGCCCAGTTAATCCGGCCCTTCCCCCAAAAAATCACACCTTCCCACCTCTGACAGCTTAAAAGAAGTCAAGAGGACTCCTTACTCACAGACCTATTCACAAACCTGCGGTTTTGAAATCCTATGCAGCTACAGGAGCTTCCAATCGCGAGGAAGCAATTTTGCATTGTAGGCATAACTAACATGCAATAACGCCGCCAACAACAACCAAAACTAGGCTAATCATTGTCAACATTAAATGTAACATTATTGTCAACAATTAAATGTGACATTATTGTGAATCAAATTAAAATGTTCTCTTTTGCAAACGTAGGCATAGTAACAGAATAATTTAATAATGTTACAAGATACTACATCAATCCGTATGTTTCATTGGGCTACTAGGCTATTTGTTTTGCCTTGATTCATTTAGGCTAGGCCTTTTTATTCAGGGGCCATATTCACAAAGAATTTTAAGGCTAAAAGTAGCTCCTAACTGGCGAATTTAGGAGCAACTCCTAAAAATAATGGGCGTGTCACTCCTAACTTTAGGACTCCTAATTTTTTCACAAAAAGTAATTCACGAAGCATTTTAGACCTAAAAGTAGCACCTGGTTTTCAAACATTATGCGTGACTCGGACATCTAACTAAATGCAACAGGCTCATATCGTCCTTGCATTCGCAAAATGAGGACCAATGTTTTGTCAAATTGCAAATAGCTATTCGTTTTAACTATTTTTTTATGATAGTAGCCTATACAAAAAGCACTTCATACTATCTTAATCTTGGAATATGGGGAGGGAAGTGGCGCGTCTGCAGTCAGCCAAATATGAATGTAATTCTGCGGCATAAAGCAGATGTAATTGTTTATCGTACAGAAAAATAAAAATGACATGTCAAGCAGTCAATTGACTACATTGCAGTCAAGAAGTAGGGCAAATTAATTTACGAAACCAAAACGTGGGTCATAGTTGTCTAAGCCTCTATTGCGTAGCCTGTTAAAAACGTCGCCAGATAGTATTAAATCGGCAACAACATTGTTTTCTGCAGAAGCCTACCCAAGGCTACAGATTAATTCTGAACAGTTATTTCTCTACTGGCTCAATTATCACACCACTGTTTTGATTTGCGTAGTTGCGTTAACCCCAACACTGACAATAATGTAGACAGCAAATTTCGATTTCGATTTTCGTGTAGTCAAGCCTTAAGCCATACCCAAGTAGCCTAAATCGAGGTAATGTTTAATTATGCATGATTTATTTTGTTATTGAATTCGTAGGCTGGGATTACTCTCGGCAACAATTATGTAAGGGACGGCAGGCAGAGCGATGTACAGTGGCAGAGCGACGCACAGTGGCTGAAAGTGGTACTAAAGCTTCACGCCGCGTAATGCGCGAATGAAGTGGTCATTTGAAAGCGATGCCCACTGTAACTTAGCTATAGGGCTGTATCAATTTGTCCAAATTAATAGGTCATCGTAGACGTTGTTGTTGTATTATTGCATGTGGATATTGTTATGCTATGTAGGCTACTTTTTTTGCAATGCACGGACCTAAAACCGGGAAACGGACAAATATTGTACACGCGTGAATTTGTTTTTGCGGGGGTGGGGGTGGGTGGGTGTACGTACCATAGCTCTCTCTCTCTCTCTCACACACACACACACACAGTACCTTTCTTAGCCACAGTTAATTTTAGTGGTGATATGTGTTATGGACATTGTTATGCACATTATTGACTGCAGTTTATTCTCATCAATGTCAGTCCATGAATGCATATTGATCAGTTGTTAAATAATACTGTAGGCCTAGAAGTTGCATTTGAAAATGTTACTGTTGTAGGCTGTTTGTTTTTTATTTCAGCCACACTGTTTTAAAGTGGTTAGGACCATTACACACCAATTTTGAATAAGCCATACTGCAATACCGATTTCATGGTTGCACCATGCACATGTTCGCCGATTATGTGGCTCTCAGTAACCTATAAATTCAATGATGTGGCGCTCTATGAAAATTAGTTTGACACCCCTGCTCTAAAATATCTGTCCTGGCCTGGTTACACCGGATTGTGGCCAAACGACAGAAGCGCGGAGAACCCTCCTGTGTTACTTTGTGCCCCGCGCTCCCCCACTGCTTGTGAAAGAAGGGGGTGGGGGAGGGGGGCTTAACGTGAAAAAGCTTAATGTCCCAAAACGGCAAAGTCATAATGGTAGGCTACAGGAAGTGGGGGGAGGGTATGGGATGACCAGAGCCGTCTTCGCTGTGCTATAAGCGTCTTATTGTCTTTCCAGGCGCACACAGCTCGTTATAGCCTGAGTGCCTTAGCAGATAGGCTCTGCTCTTGGGTTTGGCCTCACAGCGAACTCAACCCTCTTGTTGCTTGCAGTTTGTTAAATAAAGCGATGCAGATTACATTATTTATTTCTGATTAATTGCGTCTTTTTTGCAACATCTGCTTGTTAGGCTGGGCTACTGTCAATGTCCTGTACAGGTATATGTTCAACAATTGCTGGTGTAGGCCTACAGGCTATAATCAATTAGGGACTGTTCGTTATTTATTTAAGGGGCTACCGGAGGAGTTTTGGGAGCGTTAGTCAAAAAAGACGTGACCCTCCCTCGCCAGCAAGACATTTTTCTATGACACTCCAAAGTGATTGAGAAAAAACGCATGACCCTCCCCAGTCCCAACAATTTAGGCTATTGATGCCTTCTGTCTACTGGGTCAATTTGGGAGCTTGCATGCTACGACTCCTTCCTTGAATTGCCTTGAAAAGGCTGTCGTTTGCACAATTTCACAAATAATCACTGGGACCGAAACAAACCTGTCAACTTTTCCCGGGTTTATCGCGTATTTTAACTTTTTCCTCGCTGTCTTAGGAGGAGCTGCAGGGCCGTCGCAAGGGGGTGCGAGGCCCTGTACGAACTTGACAGATGCATGAACTTACGTACATGAAATCATGTGATAGCTTACTTTACACATAGCCAAGGCTACCGTCGGTGCATTTTAATAGTAGCCTAGTCTAATAAGCTACACCAGCTTGTCTTTAAGAGGGGAAATTGTATAGCCTATAACATTAGCTGAGTATTTGGCCATATGGTGTTTATCATAGGCTACATCATGAAACCAAATAGTGTAACAAAGGCGAACACTTTAACAGGGGAAATTAATTGGGCATGAATCATTGTGCTGAACGGTATTTGTCAATGCAGAAACACACGACATTCAAACTGTTGATAACATGTGCAATGTTCAACAATTGCTGTACAGGCTATAATCAATTAGCTAAATCATTTGTCAAGCTGTTTAAATTCGTGCTACATTCAAACGCAAAAGGTGCTTTGATATATTTTTCGTTTGAACGTCGGCAAGCAGGCACGCTGCGGTTGCAATGAATGAGGATAATTGGTTTTATCTGCGGATTTATTTTTTGCATTATTTTGAATATGACTCGCTCCAGTCTCAACAGCACTTTCCACACGCATCTAAGTTCTAACACATATCCCCTCTCGCTTTCTCTCTCTCCATCCCTGCACACGGTGCTTTCTTAAAGGAGCTGCACCATCTTACAACAATTGCATCTACATTTTCATATTAGAATGTTTTGTCAAGTGTAAGCTTAAACTACCGTGATCAATTTAAGTTCCCGTGCCCCCGCTGAAAGTCTCATGCGCTTATCGTTACACTATCAAATCTATAAGTAACCGTGACAAATAGGGTATAAGATATATAAACTCAAGCTATTGTATTATCATATATGTTTGGTAATGGCTCAGCTTTCTCTGATTGTTCTACTGACTTGGAAAATGCATCATGGAAGCAGTAATTCAAGTCGTATCAAAAATAGTAGTGGCAGAACTCCAAAGTGACACCTTGTGGTTGTTTGTGTCAACTGCAGTTTGTGCCATTTCTGCTGAGAAAATGGGGTGCGTGATTCCTGAAGGAACCCGTCCAAACTTAACGGGGACCCACTGTAAGGGAGGTGAGGCACTAGAAACACACGCCTTGTTACGAACACGCATCTTACTGCAAAACAACAGTCATTCTTAAAAGTATCGATAATAAAATTAGGAATTGTTCAATTTCAGGGTATTGCTGTGCACCGTTTTTTTTTTTTTTTTTTTTTGGGGGGGGGGGGGGGGCTGATATAAACCATTGTTGACAGTGTCTCGTTCTTGTTCTTCTGCCAAGACAAGCAGCACTTTCTGTTGAGTGCACCATTGGTGTTACTTTGTTTTGGTTCTGTGCGAGTTGCGCTAATCTGTCTATGGTACCGGATGTATGTTTTTATGAGTGTCTACAGAAAGGTGGTGTAGGAGAGCCTTCAAGATTTATTAACCATGACGGTTCACACCGTGGTTAATAGCAAAACCGGTTTACAGTGACATCCCTAATCACAACTCATGATTGATACGATGTATTCACAACACCACATGAATGGCACGATGTATTCACATGTTGACCTTTGGTTGTGGAAGGGGCAGGGTGTGTGTAGACAACTGCCATATTGGCCTTACAAACTAATCCCTTGACTTTCTATGGAGGATTTTTTGAGTGCTGTGTCTCCTCATTAGACAGTCTCTGGTCATAAACCTGTCTGATGCCCCACAGAGTCCTCAGGATCATGTTTGAATGATCAGAAATGTTCAGGCACAATATAGCTCTTGGAGTGCTAATGTTGGACTGAAATCCTCTTTTTAAATGACATGAAAGCTATTTAAATTAGCAAACATAACTTAGCACATTAAGCATTATAGTGTAAAACACGGTTTCCCATGGTTGGTTAATATTATTATGCTATAGCCTAACATTAACTAGCTGACTAGCAAAGGGAGCTTGTCACTAGCTTCCAGTGGCTTAAGTGCCAAAGAATACATGAAATAACGAGTTATCTATCTCACTTTACATCATGAATTTTACCTGTAACATAGGCTAATGGGAAAAGGTAGGAGGTGACTTGCAACTTCGTGTCTTAAGTAACCTAATAATATCAACGCCGTGCCTTGTTAACTCAGTGGCATGGACCTACCGTGCAGCACATTAAAATGAAGCTTAAAGGCCTCAGCCGTGGCGCAACTGTCTGGGGCACCTGCACCGTATGCGGGCGACCCGGGTTCGATTCCCACCCTGTGGTCCTTTCCGGATCCCACCCCGACTCTCTCTCCCACTCACTTCCTGTCACTCTCCACTGTCCTGTCGCATTAAAAGGCATAAAAGCCCCAAAAAATATACTTTAAAAAAAAAAAAAAAAAAAGCTCAAAATGTGAAGTTTTGTATTGTTGTATTGTATTGTATTGTTTATGGGGCTCACTCACTTTGAACTTGTAGTCGAGTCCGTTTTCTGCTCACTACTCCACCCCCCCCCCGTGCGATTAAAACTCTCTCCAAAATTCTCTAAAAATGTAGCCTTTGAGTGGGTTGCCAACCCAGACCCAAACCCCCCCAGATCTCGGAGTCTAGGCAGCCTACAGAAACGCGCTTTTTTGGCGGCCTGCTTATGGGGCAGACAGCTAACGCATCGTTAGGAAAGATTAGATGAACGTGCTCATTTATGTTTGGGCCTTTTTTGGGCCTGAAATAACTGATAAAACCTTTAAAAGGTTGATAAACGCAATTTAGAGGTGGATAAACTCAATTTAGAGGTGCATAAACGCTATTTTTGAATTTTAGGAGGTGTGCAACCAGTGTTTACATGTGTCTAGCCTCCACTACATCCCTACATATAGGTAAATACGCTAGTTGACTGGGAGGGCAGTCGGTAGAGAGTAGCAAGTGCATGTGTAGTTTTGAATGAGTAGTGCCAGTATTCAGTGCTGCAGCTACGACTAAATGTAAAAAGTTTCCTTTCAGTGTTTAGTTACTAGAAAGGAAATATCTCTACTGGGGAAACGGACTTTACATAGTTTAAACACTGCACACACGATTTACCAGCCAGAGAACATGTGAAGAAAGCCTTTGCGAACTGCTGGGTGGATTTATTCAACAGATACGGTGAGATGGATTGTTTTTTCTCTTTTCATATTTACTTGGTATACCAGTAAGCAAACAATCCATTTTTTTGCCTTTTTTCTTAATTATATATAATATATATTGCGGCCTAAAATGCCTCATTTCGCTGCAACTTTTTGGTGTTTTTAGGTGTTTGTTGCAAAGAAATTGCAGGAGGAAGTGAAAATTGCAAAAATAGTTGTGATTTTTTTAGGGCAATAAAGGGTAGTAAGACCAAAATCATACTGATTATCTTGATATTATTATTAAACACAAGACAAGTAAAGGATTACAAAAAAAAAGTAGCCTAATTTGGATGTTTTCTATGACATTAGTTAAAACTAGAAAAGCATTTCCTGAAGGAAATACAGTGCATGAAAATGCAAAAAATATGATGTAAAATATCATACAGAGTAAAAACAAACTATATTGGTTGCTAGGTAGATGAGGTTTAATATAGTTGGAATGACTGAACAGTTAAATAGGTGGATAGTTTATATAGTTAAATGATTTGCTTGGTAGATAAGGTTTAATATAGTTGGAATGATTGAACGGTTAAATAGGTGGATAATTTAAATGGTTAAATTATTTAGGTAGATATTTGACGATAACTGATGTTTGCTAGTAGTTATGCAAACTATGTTATCAAAGATAATAATGTTAACCAAGTTACTTAACTAACTTTAAGTTAACTTAACTAATATTTTCATTTTTAGCAGTTATGCTAACTATGCTAACTAACATGATAGCATGCTAACTATGTTACTTAGCTAACTTAGCTAATCATTTTTAGCAGTTATGCTAAATATGCTAACTAACATGCTAACTATGCTAACCATGTTACTTAGCTAACTTAGCTAATCATTTTTAGCGGTTATGCTAACTATCATGCTAACAATGTTAACCATGCTAACTAGCTACAGTGGGTAGGAGTCATAGTTGATGACAAGTAACAGTTACAATAGCTGAACAGTTAAAAAGTTCAGAAGTTTAAAGGGTTAAATTGTAGCCTGGCTAGCGCCACCACTTCTCAATGAGACGTGGTCTGGGAACCAAACGTTAATTTTCTCGTATTTGAAAAAAATGCCCAGATCCGTTTATTGGGTGCCACGGATGTCTATCAAATGCGTCTGTGCATAGCTCATCATTGTCTTGCTTTCCCCCTTGTTCTGTGATTGGTCCCCTATCTCAGGCGAAGATTTGCTCCATGGTCTCCAGGCTGCCTTAGCAGCGTGAATCAAATCGCGCGCAAGGCAGCATGGGAACACCCAGGCTAGTTAAATTGTTTAACAGTGAAATATTGTAGTGAGGACTTTTATTTTGAAACAGTTTTTGGCAGAGGAAGCAGTTGAACAGGATGTGTAGTCTTAATAGGGCCAGTTTGTATGCTTAAAGCCTGAGACTGGCAGTTGGTCCAGGTGGCCTGAACACCTGCCATAGGATTCTAATAGCTGTGATGTCATAAAGGCCCAATGTTAAGTCAATGGGGAAATTTTGAATAGTTTTTAATTAATAGTTTAAAAAGTATAAAAGTTACAAAGATGAAAAATACAAAGCCACCATGTCCTAAGTAAGACCTACGCAACATAGTTTGAATGAAGTTTCTACGTTAAACGGTTGAAGCTGCATTAACTGCGTTAGAAGAAGAAAAATAATAAGAACTAGAAATGCAATTCCAAGGAATTACCAGTGCATGAAAATGCTAAAGTTGTGATGTAAAATATCATGTATAGTTAAAACAGATAATACAGAGATGGTTACTACGGTAATGCTAGGATAGACATGGTGGTTGCATAGCTTAATAAAAGTTGATAGTTTAAAAGTAGACTGTTTAAAAGCTGAATGTAGATAGTTTAAAAGTTGTTGATAGACAGTAGATAGTTTAAAAGTTGTTGATAGGCAGCTAGTTTAATATATAGTTTAATTATAGTTTAATAGATAGTTTAAAAGTAGACTGTTTAAAAGTTGAAGGTAAATAGTTTAAAAGTTGTTGACAGACTGGAAGTTTAATGAATGTTGATATTCAAATAGTTTAATGGCTGTGTATAGGTAGATATTTGACGATAACTAAAAGTTGGAATGGCTCTAATGTTTGCTAGCAGTTATGCTAAGATTTTTAACTATGCTAACCATGCTACTTAGCTAATGTTTTATAGCAGTGCTAACAATGCTAACATGCTAACCATGCTACTTAGCCAACATTTTCTAGCAGTTTAATGAATGTTGATATTCAAATAGTTTAATGGCTGTGTATAGGTAGATATTTGACGATAACTAAAAGTTGGAATGGCTCTAATGTTTGCTAGCAGTTATGCTAAGATTTTTAACTATGCTAACCATGTTACTTGGCTAATGTTTTATAGCAGTGTTAGCAATGCTAACATGCTAACCATGTTACTTAGCTAACTTAGCTAACATTTTCTAGCAGTTTTGCTAAACATGCTAACTATGCTAGCAATGCTACTTAGCTAACTTAACTAATGTTTTCTAGCAGTTTTGCTAAACATGTCAACTATGCTAGCAATGTTACTTAGCTAACTTAACTAATGTTTTCTAGCAGTTTTGCTAAACATGCTAACTATGTTAGCAATGCTAACATGCTAACTATGTTAACCATGTGACTTAGCTAACCTATCTTATCATTTTTAGTAGTTATGCTAACTAGCATGCTAACAATGTTAACATGCTAACTATGCTAACTATCATGCTAACAATGTTAACATCCTAACTATGCTAATTATGTGACTTAGCTAACCTAACTAATAATATTTAGTAGTTATGCTAACAATGCTAACCATGTGACTTAGCTAACCTAGCTAATCATTTTTAGCAGTTATGCTAACTAGCATGCTAACAATGTTAACTATGCTAACCATGTTACTTAGTTAACTTAGCTAATCATTTTTAGCAGTTTTGCTAAAAATGCTAACTAGCATGCTAACAATGTTAACCATGTTACTTAGCTAACTTAGCTAATCATTTTTAGCAGTTTTGCTAAAAAATGCTAACTAGCATGCTAACAATGCTAACTAGCTACAGTGGGTAGGAGTCATAGTCGATGACAAGTAACAGTTACAATGGCTGAACAGTTAAAAAGTTCAGTAGTTTAAAGGGTTAAATTGTTTAATAGTGAAATATTGTAGTGAGGACTTTTATTTTGAAACAGTTTTTGGCAGAGGAAGCAGTTGAACAGGATGTGTAGTCTTAATAGGGCTAGTTTGTATGCTTAAAGCCTGAGACTGGCAGTTGATCCAGGTGGCCTGAACACCTGCCATAGGATTCTAATTGCTTAACGGCCGTATTATGATGTCACAATCGGCAATGTTAAGTCTATGGGGATTTTTAAAAAGTTTTTCTTTAATAGTTTAAAAAGTATAAAAGTTTCAAAGTTGAAAAGTCATACCAACCCGATCTGTTTGAAAACCTACGTTACAAAGTTTGAATGAAGTTTCTAAGTTAAACTGTTCAAAAGAAATTGCGTACGGAAAAAGTGGTAAGCGGAATAAGAAGAAGAAGTAGAAGTTGCCTAGGAAGTGCACTGTAATAAATGTACAAATACAACTTGATGAAATGTGTCTTGCAATGTTATTCATTTCTATGATTTTGGTAAGGACTACACATACTATAAGCAAACATCACATGAGCTAACAAGGACATTTTCAGTCAGTAACACTAGCCTTCTATTTATTGACATCAAATCTGTAGAGGAACTTATAAGAACTAGGAACTTAGGAAGTTATGGGGCGGTCTCTGGTGTCTGCAGAAGTGAGTGTGGCATCTGGCTCAATATTCTGCGTTACAGACCATTGGGGGAGGTGAAATTTCATTGGAAAACTAAGATTGGTTAACATTGGTTAAATTTGCATAAAAGTTGCGGTGTTTGGACAAAATTGCAAGGTCGCCCATAATTTGCAGGGATTGGTTGAATTTGGGTTCATTGTTGTGATCGCATCATCGCAAATTCCTGGAGGCACTCTTCGGTGCAATCTTGCAAAGGACATGATATCTTTCGTTTAGTTTGGAGGACTAAAAAGAAGGAGAAATTGAAATGGTAATTTAATTACTTTGTAGAAATTTGCTTTCAGATTGACATTAAAGAGTATTTTTTTATTTTTTTTGTCAAAAAGCCAAATTAGATTGACCATGATTCCACTGATAAAGGCAATAAAAGGGAGAAATATCCAAGGAATACTTTTTATAAGCACTGTACAACTTAAGATACTGAGTGTTAGTGGGTAAGTACAAATCACTCAAAATGAAGCTGGAATCTTCTTTTGCAGTAACAGGTTAGGCTCACCGTAGCATGTCTTTTATTAAACCCATTGAGGGCCGAAGAAAAGTAATAGCGAGCAACACTGCGATTATATTTTACCTCAAGTCGTCAGGCAGAGATACATTTTAGTTGGGTGTGTGTTTATTAGCCTATTTTCTTTTTTGAACCCATAAGCCATATCACTGCAGCTAATGAAAGAGAGAGAGATTACTATAAAGTCGGCCCTTAAAGACGATTGATAAGTAGGTCTACAAAAATAGCACAAAGAGCGGCCAATCACGCTTCACCAGTCACTCTCATTCATCACATATAGTCCATTTCCAGGAGATTGTAATTTGCATGCTCCAGAGAAGTCGTTGGGATGGTAATCGCCTATAGAGGCTGACAATGGCAGAAGTGCTGTTTGTTTTT
The DNA here is from genome assembly GCF_018492685.1 of Alosa sapidissima. Classification (NCBI taxonomy): domain Eukaryota; kingdom Metazoa; phylum Chordata; class Actinopteri; order Clupeiformes; family Clupeidae; genus Alosa; species Alosa sapidissima. The sequence continues at coordinate 619,133 of NC_055959.1, read as the reverse complement.
AGGTTATGTAACATCAAAATGATTTTGGAAACGTTATGATGAAGGTAAAAAAAAACTCTTAAGGGTGCCTTTAAATGTGTTGCCGTCATCAAATTCAAAATGAACATATACCAACTTATATCAACAAAAACAATTGCAATATTTTCAATAAAAAGCAGAGTTTACATGATTAGTAAAACGGAAGGCATTTTACATAACATCCCAACATTTTTCTAAATGTGTAATGCAATAGTCCTTTAAAGAGAACAATTTGGTGTTGGTTGTAATAAGTAAGTAAATTAAACCTAGCATTACCTAACAAGACAAGAATAAAAGACTGAACACTACCAGTGGCTTGCTAGTGATAATTAACTTGCTAGTTAAAACTAATCCATTTGAATAGAGGCACATGTCAACGTGAAAATTAGAGAAACAGAACACATTTACTTGTGTTACAGTAGCTTTACAATTACTGTCACTGATGTTACAGTACCCTCAAGAATTATTGGCATCTCTGCTAAAGCTGACTAAAACCAGGAATAACAAATAATCTGTTAGTGATTTATTCTGAAACAAAGGAAAATCTCATAAAGAAATAAATATTTCTTTAACAAAAACACGTCACTCACAATCATTTGCACCCCAGTTTGTAATACCTACTTAAGGCAAGACACTACAGGTGAATAGGGTAACCTGTTCATCTATCAATTTAATCTATCTAATTAAATATGCACTAATTTGCATACATTTTAAAACACAAAATCTGAGCATTGGAAACAGCCAGGTTCAAAATTATGTTTTCATTGTGTTGATCCTGTTAATCAGAATGTGCTGTCAATAGCCTTAAAAAAATCGATTTTACCATGTTTTTAGGCATAAAATTTCATAAATCAGGCTAGGAATAATTTATCAACAAACCCCTCTGTAAAAAGCTTCTAAATATAGTTGTGATTGCTGATACAAATGGTGTGTCCATATTTGGATCACATAGCGTCATGCAGGAAAAACAGAGCTTTCCAACGGTACTACACATGATATGTTTTGGTTCACGGACGCTAACTTTTGGTGAATTTAGGAGAAATATACAAGTGCCAGTAAACAGAATTTAATGAAATAAACACCTAAATGTGTAAATCAGACTTTTTTGTTGTAGTAATGTGACACAATATATGCTAAGGTAGCAAACTAGCCCAAAATCTCAAAATTGAGCAGTGCATGAAAAAACTATGTTTTCGCCTGTCATGTATCGCCTTAAGCCTCCCTTTGCCAATAAAACAGCTCGTTAACATTCTCTTATAACACCCCATAAAGTTGGAGAATCCATAGCAAGGGATTTTAGACCATTCATCTTTACAAAATCTCCCCAGATTGTCCAGATTCCTAGGTCCGCACTTCCATTCTCCTCTTTGGCTCACCCCACTGTTTTTCTATGGGTAATTTCACAATCAGGATGTGCGCTTTGTTTCAAAAGGGTCAAAAATTAAACCATCTAAAAATTTAATTTTGAGGGGTTTTACACATGCAATATGTGTCTGTAGAAGGATAAAAAAGTTGTTTCAAGGCATAAGCGCATAGATAACAGAAAGAGAATAGAAAAACACTTAAGAAGGGATGATATTGGAAAAAAACGTTATTTACTTTAAAGTATTAGATTGTCTGTCTACATGAGTACATATCCCGTCTGAAGCATTTTAAACCCTACTCATGGGTAGTACACAGTCTGTCCTGTAATAAGTATTAGTATTTTTATGTGAATATGGCGTAAAATATGCATAATTATGTTTTTTGTGGCAAATACACCCATTTTTAAAAATATTCTTGTATAATTTGTTTTGCACTGAATAGCCATACCACTTTTAAATGATTACTTGTCTCTCATTTAAAAGCTTCTGATGTTGTTAGACAACTGTAAAAAAAATGGATATATCCTGATTGAGCTGTGTCTGATGGACTGTCAAACATTTGAGTTGGAGTGGACATATTAGTGTTTCTTTGTCTAAACACACATATAATAAATATGTTACTTCTAAAATGGTAAAATGTTGACACTGTTTGTCTCAATCTATTTTTTTTTATATAAAATGAGGGTATCACTGTGCATGTTTTACAGGCGCATAATTATTATATTTTAATTGCATTTGTAATCACATTTGTAATTTCAATCAACTGTGCTTTACCATCTGCGGTAAAAAGATGGTGAATTGAATCAAATAGGTTTCAGTTTCATCATTAAATGAGCCTTTACATTGACTAAAAACCCTAACAATGTCAGGTTCAACTCAGGGATCGATCAAAACTAAAATCACCTGTGAATTCCATGACAAAATCCCATGGTCAAAGCAGACAGGGCAGTGTATGTGCGGAATCTAAAGAAGAAAAATCCCTCCAAATATGAACAAATGACTAAAAGGGACAGAGATGAGGCAGCACCAACGTAGGGTCTTATGATATTAAAACATGAATGTTTATTCTAATATTTTGAGGGGTACAGCTTGCCTGGTAAGCCAAACTCATTCATGAGTGAATAATCTGGTCGCTCACGATTGGGAATCCTTTACAATGCTAGCATGGTGACAGGCGTAGAAATATTAACTTTAAAATCATTGGTCAAGCCCATTAATCAGAGTCACCTAAACTTTACAAACTACAAACAGAATAGGCAATCAGGAAACAATGTATGCGAGCTTACTTTTGGTGTAAATACATTTCTGCATTGTTCCAACTACAATTTTTGATGTTTGCAGTTTTGCAGGCATTGCTTCTAGGGCAATTCCACAGAAAATTTACGTTTTGTCACATCCATAACACCAGTGAAATGCTTTGGCAATTGTATGATGTGAATGATAACATTAATTTTTTGTGCATTTTTTCTCATGTACATTCTTCAGACAAAAATAGCAAATGCTCAAAATTAATGTAATCATTCACATCCTACCATACCATCACATTTTATTGGTGTTATGAATGTTACAAAAAACGTAATTTTCCATGGAATTGCCCTCTACCATTTACCAGTCAGTTTTGATTTTGTCATCCCCTCTTGATGTTGATTGGCCTGACATAAACTATGGTGTTCCAGACTAGTATCTCCCTGAAAGGAGAAAGATGGACATAGCCAGGCTAGTATATAGCACCACCTGGTAAAATATGTTTGTTAACTGCATGATAGCATTACACAAGATGACTTCATTCTGAAAATGTATGGTTTACCATAATCCTAAACACTACACTTGAAATGTGTTGGAGTGGACATCAGAAACAAAGGTAATTTATTATTTAAGGCTTATTTTATAGCCTTATATATAGCCTTATACTCTTACATTACGTCCATCACTCAGTGTTGGCTGCATCTCGCTTGCTATGATTACTTTTCATTGCCACCAGACTCTGTCATGTACCGTGTGGAGCTATGATTGCACTTTATGCTACCAGCCTCTGTCATGTAGGCTACCGTGCGGAGCTTGTGCCTATTGCTAAGAAAGCAGCATCGCTGACAAATCTGTCCCTGGGAAAAGTAACGTTGCGCCGATTTGAAAACAGAACTACGTTACGTTACCAAACTTTCAGTAGTAGCGTGTTACACTACTTTTTACCCGAAAAAGTAGTTACGTTACTGTAACGCGTTACACACAACACTGATCATGACCCACTTTTAGTGGCAGAGATTGACAGATTAAAACAGTCCCACAATATAACCATAATTCTCATAAGGCATGGGGTTCTTTTCAGTATAGTCATTCTTTTATGTACGCCAAACCACCCTAAAGTGTTTCTTGCTAAAGAGCACAATTTTCATTTCATCTGACAATAGACCACATTTCCAGACAACGTTACTATACCATTCAGTAACTCCTGCCATTTACATTTGTAATTAAATGACTGAAAGGCTTTTACCATGCATGTCCTCTTAATAATCTATTAGCAGTGAGTTTACTTTTGAAGATTTTTGGAGGGACTTGGTGACCCCAAGATTATACCGTTTTCTGTTACTCTCCAACAGTGGTTCTTATGAATTTTGCCTCTCTTACCATCCTCCATACTGTGTGGGGGGGCTAGATAACCATGGGTCTTTGTCCAAGCATGTTTGTCACATTTACAGTTGATTAGAACCTTTTAATTATATTTTTAAATGTAAATATGGGCATTTTCAACAAAGTACCTAGTTTTTTTTATAGCCATTCCCTGACAAATGTCAACACACTTTCTTTTTATTTAAAGTCAGTGAATTCTTTTGTCTTTCTGATGTTAAAAAATGACTAGGGGATTTAGCCTCTGTGTCACTTTATTATCATACCTTAGTGAAAAAGAGTTCACAAACCGAATGTGTTAAACTTAAAGAAGTTTAATGTAAATAGAAAAATGCTTGTTTACATTTTGTATATAAGATTTTCTAGGGGTGCCAATAATTGTGACCAAAATGTTTTTGTTCAACATATTTATTTATTTTTTCTCTGAATAAATTTGCTTCCCTTCAAGGTTGAATTTTTCCTCATTGTTTTCATTGTGAGATTACAAAACATCACCAAAAGATTATTTTTTAAACCTGCTTTTAGTCAACTTTACCAAAGTGCCAATGATTCTGGAGTGTCCTTTACCTATGATTATTTCATTATAGCTTATTTGCAGCTGTATATCTGCTGTCACCATATGCTGCTAGTTAGCCTCAAAGAAGTTAATGAAAGTTGGCTTACAGCAAAGAATTCATGAACTATAAGAAATATGCAGGACAACATAATTCAAATCTCTGTTAGTACTCACCACGCACTCCATGCGAAGTCTTCATCCTCAAAGCTAGTTTGACTGACCATCACAGCACCCTGTGAAACTTTATTTTCTGTTCAACTGAATGAGTTTGTGACAAAGGCCACAGCTTGTTGTGACCTGTGGTTTGTGCACATTTACTCAGGATATCTGTAAAAACAGTTCTCGACTGAGGATAGCTCTGGATATTCACAAACTCTTATATTTCAGATACAATTTTGCTTTGTCTCATGTCATAAAAAGTATCCAGTCAAAATATATCTGAAAACAACTCCCATTTCACCTAGTGGTGACATTTCTTTTTCATAGCGAACTGAAATCAGCAGCAAAACCGCCAAACAGATGTATATGACATAATGACATAAAGCTGCTATGGCAACTTTGGCCTGCTTGGCCCCATCATAATGCAGTTGTATTTTTTGTATCAGTTTTGTTGATTCTCAGATATAACATAATAAGAATAAAACGTATGCATATTGACAAAGGAAGAGTGCATTTAAAAAAAGTTTGTTCACCTCGTTTAGAGCGAATGTTTTCTAATCGAAATGCCTCAGGGGTCTCAAAAGCAAAGACTGAGTCACTTTCTTGAATGATGTCAAGATCATCTTCATCATCACAAAATGAGCGGTGGAAACCATCGTAATACATTTCAGTCAAAACAAACTGCACAAAGACAAATAAATAATAGTCAATAAATTATTTAGACACAACAATGACAAACACAACTCAGCCATGACAATACAGCTGTGTTAAAAGGATACATGCTTCACTACTTTTTTGACAATTTCTGTTACTGGTCGATCCATGTTTGGATTGTGTGAAACTCTCTTTTAGTTGTCAATGATACAGTTAAAAGTGCATTAAGTAGTGTAGCGAGAAAATGTTTCAGGAAATTTGATAATGATAGAACACATAACTGATAACATTTTACAGTAAACCTTGTTGAACTCTACACAAATTCTTGTAACCAGAAACACTAACTGCACCTTTAAGGGTAGATACAAATCTATGGGAGCAATTTAATGGCTAAACATTTTACAAATACCCCACAATTTGCAAGCAAAAATAATTTGCCATTTGGAATTCAGCATGTGGCTAGGTTAGTGGCACCTAGCCACATTTATTTCAATGCAGTTTGGCCTTTCATTTACACAAGGTTGTATAACTGAAAACAAGTATTTCTGAAAACCCCGGCCAAAGTGGAGATGTACGTAGGAAAACTCTGGTTTCACTTTTGCATGTAATCAAGTGAAAACAGGGTTTTTGCATTGTGACATGTTGTTCCCTCGTTTGTTTGAAATCTGTTTGACCACCTGTTCGGGGCATCGGGGATCGGGCCGATACAGGGCTCATATACTCGTACTCGTAAAAATTCCCCCATTACCACCAACCGATACTTATAGTTTCTTCATGAAGCCTACTCATGACGCTTATTTCAGTCTTGCACTTGAAAAACATAATAGTCAAAAACATAGCTAGATTCATGTATGTGCGGTTTTATGTTTTAACTATAGCTCACCTAAACTATGCGTGAGTGTAGCGTGTAGTTGTGTGTCGCTGGTGCGTTAGTGTAGCTATTTACTTTGCGCTAGTTGGGGATAAGTAGCCTAGCATTAAAAAAAAACCTCTGTGGGGTTTCCGTTTCAGTAGATAAATGTTATTTGCATAGTGTTTTGTTATCACACATTTTGATCATTTATAGTGAGAAATGTTACCTTCCCTGCCTTTATTTCAGTCCATATTGTCATGTTAGTCGGATCATTATATGCTCCAAGACCAAAGTCAGCGCCAAATTCACTTCTTCTGTAGTCGAAGTCATGAGCAACAAGGAGATGCAAGACATAGTGTGCGAAAAATCACCGCTTTTTCACTGGTGGGCCGCGAAAGCCTAGTAATTTCGTAAATGGAGAAAATAATGTATGACATGAAAACACAATTCAGTATTCTCTATTTCAAAGAAAATGCTGTAATTTCACGTGAAGTTTTTGCTACCTTAACCTAAACCTAAAATATTAGATTTGTATTTACAGTGCTCATGAGCACACACCATAGGCTACCATTACCAAACTATTTCCGCCCACTCACGGCACGCCAGCGGTTATGTCGGTCTCAACTAGCCTATGATTGTTGTGTGTTGGCAACTTTTTCTGCTAACTGAAGGCAGAGTAGCCTAACGTTAGCACATTTCACCCAGTTTCGCGGATCAACAACGTGATTTACAGCACACAGACAGTCACTGTGCAATGTTATTTTTGGAACGGATATCATTTAGATAGGCTACCCTTATAGGGTGGGTGCTTGCGTTTGTTGAGGAATCCGAAGTCTTGGTTGTTGTTTGGCCTATGCATAGGTGGCACACGTTCAGGCAGAAGTAGGGCACGAGCGGATAGGTAACTTTCCGATACATTGTTTGTGTTTCCAAGCAACTAAATGTCCAGCACCATAAGACACAATAATGTGAATAATGGAGCGGTGGTTGTCAGGTGGAAAAAATGGGCCTAAAGTGAATGTTTCAAGCAAATCAGAAGCTCACAGCGATGAACCTTTGAAGAAAAGGACTCATAGGAAGTACTCCGATGACAACCTGTCATTAGGATTCACAAGTGTGGGACCTGAACACGATCCTCTGCCTGTCTGTGTACTGTGCTCAGAGGTGCTGTCAAATGAGGCTCTGAAACCATGTAAGTTACGCCGTCATTTGGAAACCAAACATGGACAGTATTCTTCATACCCTCGAGTTTTTTTCCAAAACTTCCAAAAGCTAATTGCTAAGAAAGGAAAACCACATACAATTGGCGAAGAATTGATTCTACCTGCTGCCAAAGAGATGGTTGAAGTGATGATTGGGGAGAAAGCAGCTAAAACGCTTAATTTGATTTCTTTGTCCGATAATACAGTAAAGCGACGTATCGATGACATGGCAACAAATGTGTTAAAGAAGCTTGTAAGCAAAATACGAGCAAGTCGTTTTTATGCTCTCCAGATTGACGAGTCCACAGATATTGTTAGCTTTGCCCATTTACTCTGTTTTGTCATATATGATTTTGAAGAAGAGATCCATGAAGATGTTTTGTTTTGCAAACCTCTACCTGCACGTACTACAGCAGAAACCATTTTTGAAACGCTGAATGAATTTGTGGTTTCCAATGAAATAGACTGGACCAAGTGTGTGGCCGTAGCTTCGCAGGCCACTGCTGTCCATCGCTGCCTACACAGAGAGGCATTAGCGACAAAAATGATGCCTGCAGAGTTGAAGACCGTTTTAGATGAAGCCGTTAAAACGGTCAATTTCATAAAAAGTCGTCCACTACAGTCATGTCTGTTTTCTATATTATGTGCAGAGATGGGGAGCGAGCACTGACAGCTTCTTCTGCATACTGAAGTCCGGTGGCTTTCGCGTGACAAGGTGCTTACTCGACTTGTTGAACTACGAGAAAAACTCAGGATGTTTTTCGTTGACTCCCGGTTTGAGTTGTCCGACTTCGAGTGGCTCTGCAATTTGGCATATTTGGCGGACATATTCGGCTACTTAAACGGACTCAATCTATCTCTTTAAGGCAAAGCTGTGACCACATTTCATGTCCACAGTAAGATCGAGGGCACTATCAGAAAGCTCGAACTGTGGGACAGAAGAGTCAGTCAAAACAATTACGAGTCATTTGACAATCTGTGTGAATTCCTCAACAAAAGGAACTGCAGATTCCGAGTTCTGTGACAGATTCCATCAGACAGCATCTGCAATCGCTGAAGACGCAGCTCCGTGGATACTTCCCTGTGCTCAGCGAGCAACATAGCTGGATACAGAATCCATTTGTCTCACATGATGAGGGTGCCCTCGTAGGTCTGAGTTCAAGGGAGCAAGACAGCCTTGTGGAGTTATCTTGCGATTCTCATTAGGTTAGGTGACTGTTACCTAACATGATTTGCAGTGCATTGAAGTTTTTTTAAAATGTTTCAAGTTATGTATAGTGTCCATTCATACCCGAAAACTACAATATGTGTGTATGTTGAACACCTCTAATAACAAGTTATGGACCTATGTTATGGAGTTATAAAGTTATGGACTTTAAGCATTTTCTGGTCTTTAGGCCTATGTCTGCCTAACAAGCATGTTGCATGTTGTAGGCCTACTGTAGAAATTTCACTTAAATTTCAACCACAACATGCCTGCTTGCCGACGTTCAAACGACAACGAAAAAGATATCAAAGCAACAAGAGGGTTGAGTCTGAATGACACGGAGTTCAGACTCATATTGCTCTTCATAACCATCTATAAAAAAGTGTTTTTTCTTTTCTTTTTGAGCACGTCCGAATCCCAGGACATAATAACGCACTGGACCTTATAATAGGCTCAAGATATAATTCCAAAGGGGGCAGATAGGGGCCTACTGCACTTAAAACTTAAAAAGATTGAACGAAGCTTCCTGAAATTTGAAATTTGCGATCAGTGACTGTCATCGGGTGAAGCTTTTCGAAGTTGAACAGGCTATTAAAAACTATTTGCGCACCTCAATGTCACAGGAGAGACTGGGCTCTGGGCTCTTTTTCAGAGTCAGGATATGGCGAGTCAGTGTCATTTATTTGTCCAATGTTAGCCTACAGACCAGTTTCATAGTGCACATCTTATCAACAGTTTTAATGTCGTGTGTGTTTCTGCTCATTGACAAATACCGTTCAGCACAATGATTCATGCCCAATTAATTTCCCCTGTTAAAGTGTTCGCCTTTGTTACACTATTTGGTTTCGTGATGTAGCCTATGATAAACACCATATGGCCAAATTTGTGACTCAGCTAATGTTATAGGCTATACAATTTCCCCTCTTAAAGACAAGCTGGTGTAGCTTATTAGACTAGGCTACTAAAATGCACCGACGGTAGCCTTGGCTATGTGTAAAGTAAGCTATCGCATGATTTCATGCACGTAAGTTCATGCATCTGTCAAGTTCGCACAGGGCCTCGCAAGGGGGGCCCTGCAGCTCCTCCTAAGACAGCGAGGAAAAAGTTAAAATACGCGATAAACCCGGGAAAAGTTGACAGGTTTCTTTCGGTCCCGGTGATTATTTGTGAAATTGTGCAAACGACATCCTTTTCAAGGCATTTCAAGGAAGGTGTCGTATGCAAGCTCCCAAATTGACCCAGTAGCCTACAGAAGGCATCAATAAATTGTTGGGACTGGGGAGGGTCATGCGTTTTTTCTCAATCACTTTGGAGGGTCATAGAAAAATTTCTTGCTGGCGAGGGAGGGTCACGTCTTTTTTGACTAACGCTCCCAAAACTCCTCCGGTAGCCCCTTAAATAAATAACGAACAGTCCCTAATTGATTATAGCCTGTAGGCCTACACCAGCAATTGTTGAACATTTACCTGTACAGGACATTGACAGTAGCCCAGCCTAACAAGCAGATGTTGCAAAAGACATCAAAAGACGCAATTAATCAGAAATAAATAATGTAATCGGCATCGCTTTATTTAACAAACTGCAAGCAACAAGAGGGTTGAGTTCGCTGTGAGGCCAAACTCAAGAGCAGAGCCTATCTGTTAAGGCACTCGATAGGCTATATGGTAACAAGCTGTGTGCGCCTTGAAAGACAATAGAAGATGCTTTCTGAATAGCACAGCGAAGACGGCTCTGGTCATCCCATACCCTCCCCCCACTTCCTGTAGCCTACCATTATGACTTGTTGCCGTTTTGGGACATTAAGCTTTTTCACGTTAAGCCCCCTCCCCCACCCCCTTCTTTCACAAGCAGTGGGGGAGCGCGGGGCACAAAGTGACACTTTTTAGTAGACAAAAGAGGGTTCTCCGCGCTTCTGTCGTTTGGCGACAATCCGGTGCAACCAGGCCAGGACAGATATTTTAGAGAGAAGGAGAGACGCCGTTGCAGCTCAGATGTCTTCTTAATTTTCTTTATTCTTTAGTAAAAGGTGCAGAACATTAATTCTTACGGTTTCTCTGTACAAGCCAATAAGGTAAAATTGTGTACCTGACAAGTTTCGGCTACCTTGCCTCTGTAGCCTTCATCAGAGGTGTCACGTGATGTTGGTGTGACGTCGTTTGAGCTGTGTTATATGGAGTTTTCCATCCCACCTGATGTGCAGGTGCTGATGTTCTGGTGCAGAACATTATTAAACTTTGACTTTGATATTTTTGACTAACGAACATCGAAACGTTAGTCAAAGTTTAATAATGTTCTGCACCTTTTACTAAAGAATAAAGAAAATTAAGAAGACATCTGAGCTGCACCGGCGTCTCTCCTTCTCTCTAACACTTTTTGGCTTTGGCTAAATATTTCTAAAATCATTTGAGTTTCACTAGTCACATGTTTTAACAAGGAACACTTGTTATTGAACTAATAACAGACGTGTGTCGAAAATTTACTTTATTTTCCATGTGGAGAAATAACATATGCAGAGTCTAACCAAGGTCAATCTTGCCAAAAAAGCCCTCAAACCTGAAAACACATGAGGCAAAAGTGCAAAACATCACAAAACTAACTAAACTAACACGCGCATATTTTTGTATTGCAATCATTGTAGCCTACAGTTGTAACAGCGCGTAACAGTCGTTTTACTCCCCGTATGCGCTCATTATAAAGAACGATTAACGTGTCCCAAAAACAGCTATCAACTAATCACCAAACGTCTTATAAACAAGTATTGCCAGGAGCAACACCTTGCAAAAAATGATAACAATAGGCCTAGGCCTTTATATGGCTCTGCTCCTGCCTAGATTTGAACTCAGAACTACCTGAAAGTTGCAGACCTGTTCTGGAAATATGTGCATTAACCCACTCGACCGTCAGACAACGCTATCTGCTTCAAGTAGGCCTATTGGGTAGGACTGTAGCCTACACTGGTTGCTGTGGCACAGTCTTGAGTGACCGAATTCGTTTTCCTTTGTCATATGAATGCTGTCATTTTGTTAACATTACTGTTAAGGAGATGCTGTAGGCAAAGGCTATATTTAACCTCGTTAGTGTAGTAAAACAAATCAGAACTATTCACGAGGTTTCTGGGCAGCATATTTATGTTCTGTTAGCAAGCGAACTTCTCATGACTGCCGACAAAGTAGCCTACTGCCAGCTGACGAAGCTCTCATTTTAAAACATTACTGAGAGACAGGCACTGTACAATCAAGACATCTTGCCACTGAATCCAAAACTATGTTTAACATTATGTACAACGCTTATAGGCTACAGTGGACTAGCATGTTGCAGGGGCTGCTATAAACACAGAGAAACGCACTGAAAACTCGGCCAATCACAGCCCTTGCTGTCGAATGCTCCGTCCGGTTCGACCGTGGAACGCCACAGCGGACTATGCTGCCCCCAAGCGGCTGCAGTTGTACTTACATTTCACCCAGCTGCGTGAATCACCTTGATGGTGAATGAAGTGTCAATTCTTAACTGGGACCCACTGTAGCCTACCAAGAGGCAACTGCAGACAATGACGTTCAATAGGTTCAATGTGTCCTTTGCCTACCAGGTGGTGGTAAACAAAGCATTATAGAACCTAATACATCACATGAAAAACCGTAATAGGGCCAGATACACCAGTTGCATCACCTATGCTTTAAGCCATCCTCTCATCGGTTGTAAATCTTACGCCTAATCGGTAGCAGGTCAAAATTCAAGCACTTCTCACAGTTTACAGTTCAAACTACACTGCTAACAGTCTCATGTTTGGTTGTTAGCTAGCTAGCACTCGGTTTAGCTACACAGTTGACTATCCCAGCCAAGGCAATAATTACTGTACATGCAGGCTTGGAATTTCATAATTTTAGGGGCAAGGCCACTTGGCCTTCAGTTGGGCATATTTGGTGGGGGGCACAAAGGCCACACGTCAGGGCACCAAGGCCAAAGTTAACCTTACAGTAGGCTACATAAAAATGATAAAAGTTATATTTAGCCTATTCACAGCAGTAGACTTGCAATTTTGGTATGTAACTGTACAAAAACACATGACATATTACATAGAACTGTAAATCATAGAACTGATTTTAATATCTACAGATATCTAGGCTATATTTAGTATTTATTTTATATTTGGCCTGGCCAAATCATGCATCATCATAACAATTTAAGCACAGTTCAGCTTTAATAAACTCAAATAGTCTACATGCATGCTTAGCATTTTGAGATTATTAAGGCTACTGTGACAAACTCTTAGTTAGCTGTATATCCTCTGATTTTAATGTTTACAGATATCTAGGCACATTGTGAAACCTAAAGCCCAAAGTTGGAGACATGCATTTAGACATTGCTGCAAATTTAAAACCGGATTACTGGAATGGCTGACGGTACATGGGAATGGGTTACACCTTTGTGTTCGGTAAGGTCTGCTGTTTCTTCTGATACATGGTTTGTGATGTGTTGAGGGAAAAGTTTGTGAAGTATTCCACTGAGATGAATGGGTAGGGAGATGGGCGCAGAATGTAATACGATTAAATTAAAGTCATTTCTTTCCCGAACCAATTACCACAACGACTAACATTGTTTAAAAGCTGAGAAAAAGCTCTTTTGGTGTGATGTGATACATGCAATGTCTGTGTGACGAGTAGGCTACTTCGCGTAGTTCAGCAGAGAATGAATGAATCTGGACGCACCTTTCTTTCCATGCGCTGTCACTTTCTCCACTGTGTAAAATACTTAAATTAATTTGCTATCGGACGCAAAGCAGAATATCGAAAGAAGGGGGCACCAAGGCCACAGTGGCCTGTGAACCTCTGATTTTCAAAGGGGCATCACGGATAAAGCAAAGGGCACGCCATGGCCGTTGTACATGTTATTGTACATTCCTGAAAGGATAATCACACACTTGGAAACGTCAAAGAACATATATCTATCCCATCCTGTTATACTTTTGTGTGCCTAAAATAAACTGTAAACTAATGTCATGTTTCCTAGACATAATTGCCAATCTGTTACTGCATTCCTAGCATTACCGTGGTTGGTTGATTAACATTATTTATTGGGATTGTATTTCAATCCAATTCCAATGGGGCCTACTGTACAGACATATGTAAACTTTTTCCCAATAACTTTAATACCATGTAACTTAGATTACGTTGCCTCCTACCAGTTATGTTCTGCCATAGCCTAACATACATGTTGTTTACATTGAGGTCTTTGAAAAGATAAAGCTAAACATTTTGTGTTTCGTTTGCTTATAACAGCATCTCACACATTTGCCTCTAGTCACTTTTACCACTGTTTCCTCAGAAGGGGGACAGCGACCTTGGTTCTTTGAAAGGCGCTGTGTAACAAATAAAATGTATTATTAATAATAACTAGAAAATGTATTTCTGAGGAATTACCAGTGCATGAAAATGCAAAAAATGTATTAACATAAAATGCAAAAACAAACTTTTATTTGGAAACAGTTGTGGGCAGAGGAAACAGTTGGCGGGAGTCATAGAAGTTATAGTTGATGATAACTGTCAGTTGAAATGGCTGACCAGTTAAATAGTTGAGTAGTTTAAATGGTTAAATTATTTAATAGTGAATTATTGTAGTGAGGACTTTTGTTTTGAAACAGTTGTGGGAAGAGGAAACAGTTGAGCAGGATCTGTAGTCTTAAGAGAGCCAGATTGTATGCTTAAAGCCTGAGACAGAGTAGATAGTTTAAAAGTTAAATGTAGATAGTGTAATGGATGTTGATAGACAGAAAGTGTAATGGATGTTGATAGACAGATTGTTTAATGGATGTTGATAAATAGTTTAATTTATCAACATTTAGAATAGGGTGGATGAGTGAATGGTTTGAAGAAGATGGATGGATAGACAGTTGGATGGAATGTGCCTTATATCCTTGTAGAATGGAGAGACACAGAGAGAGTTGGCCTAGTTGAGCAGAAAGCAGTTGATACAGGTGCAATCAGTTTAATTTGTTCTTTGAGGAGGCCTAGTTGAGCAGCTGGCAGTTGATACAGGTGCAAATCAGTTTAATTAGCCATCAATGATGAAGGGCTGGGGCCCGAAACGTCACATGTGGTGATATAGCCTACAAATAAAAAAAAAACGCTAAGGAGCAGATTCTGGTGTGCAGACTCAACATTCTCATACTGAAGTATGCACTTTCTATTCTTGATTTCAATATGTTTCATTCATCATTTCCTTGTATGCCAAAGGGCAGCTATCCTGCTTCATAAATCTATATAGCAAACAGAGTTTTAGCCAATGTCAATGTCCCTAATTAGGATGATACAGTTAGGCTCATTTGAGTTTTTGAACACATGCTAAAGAGGAATATAAAATCATCTTTTGGAAATTGATCTTAATGCCTTAAGTAAAAAAAATGAGGAAATATCCAACCTTTAACACTTTGAATGCTGCGCTGTTTTCGAAAGCTTTGGCCCAGAGTGGCAGCAACCTTTTTTTCTTAATTGTTGACAATTTTTGTAGAGCCACAGCGTATTCTATGTTGTAGCTATGAACACATACTATGGCTCGTTTGAAAGGTGAGACTTTAAGCTCTCTGCGTACAAACCGTTTATTTCTACATGCCTCTGTTCCTGAGAAATCCCAAGCTAAACAGTGGCTAGTTTTCATCAAAATCCCTGTTATTTTTTAGAAATGAATATATAGCGTCTTTTATGAAATATGTGCTGTTTGAGCCTGTCCCTCTTCTGACACTTACATTTCGGGGTCAAAGGACTTGTGTAAGATAAATATAGTTTTTCTGTTCACAAAACCACCTTGCTAGTGCTGTCGGGCTCCATCATTCCTCCTCCTCTTGGTCGGTAACGTCTGTGTCGCTATCACCGACATATTCGGCCCTCTGGCAAGGACGTGCCCTCTTGCAAGCACGACTCGGCCTATCACCCACTTTGCTCGGCCCGGCCCGTGGTGGAGATGGAAGTCCCTCTTCAGCACGGTGGTCAGTCACTCTTTGTAATGTTTTTGACCTGGCGTGTGGTCTCCCCTGATTGTGTGGTGATCCTGGTCCCCCCGATTGTTGTGGTCAGAGTCATCTTGTCTTAGTAGAAAGGTGGACTCATCCAGCATTGTCTGGCGAAAACACACCTGCTGCAATATCTTTTTCTTCAAGTTTTTCATTTTCCCCTTCAGCACCAGAGAAGTGTTGCCTGTAAACTTAAGTTTCCGGGAAGTGACCTAGCGAGACCTGGCGAGACTGCCACCTACATGCAGTGATAAACCCCCGAAAATAAATGGCGTGGTTTTGACCTGACGTGCATGCGTCACTGATTCGACCCTAAACGGCAAAAGCCGAGTTATGATGTCCAGATGTAATGTCCAGATTGAGCGTTTTCATGAGTTTCAGTTCTATTCATCATAGAGTTCCCAAAATCGCACATTGTCTATTTTTGTAATGTAAAAAAAAAAGCAAAAAATGTAGTTTTTGCCACTCAACGCATTGGAACAAAAAAAGCAATATTGTGTTTTTGGCACTCAAAGTGTTAAGGACACCAATTTTATTTTTATTTTTAAAGGCCAGTTATTTCATGAAGGCAAGTTTTTTATTTTTAAAGGCAAGTTATTTCATTTTGCATTGAGCATCAAACCAGCTAATAGGCTAACTGAAATACCAATCTCTAGGTATGGAGAAGGGTATGTGATGATGTGGGGCCAAAGGCTAATGGAACTTTATCAGGATAGTATCCTGGATCAATGAAATAACTGGCCTTTAAAAATAAAAATCTGCCTGCCTCTATGGGAATTTAACACAGGGGTGGGAATACTTATGGACCCCTGTAAGGAAGAACATTTATTTATTTACGATACATTATTCATTCACAAAGAAAATTGATGTCCTTAAAGGTTGGAAATTTCCTCATTTTTTACTTAAGGCGAGACACGGCAGGTGAAAACATCGTTTTTTCATGCACTGGTGAATTTCGAGATTTTGAGCTAATTTGCTACCTTCGCATGTATTCTTTCACACTACTACAACAACAAAGTCCGATTTACACATTTAGGTGTCTACTCACGCCTGTATATTTCTCCTAAATTCACCAAAAGTTAGCCTTCTAACGTTTCATGCTCTTCCGCGACCGTGATACGAAACATATCATGTGTAGTACCGTTGGAAAGCTCTGTTTTTCCTGCATGACGTTGTGCAATCCAAATATGGACACTTCCTTTGTATCCGCAACCAATCGCGAAAGTTCAAAGGCGAGTCTACGCTGAGAACGGAATCTCTTCACTGTGTTCCAAAGCTGTTTTCTCAAACTGAATTTTTCTCATTTTCCAGTAGAAACATCTCAGCATATGTAGCACCTATGTACACCAAACTTTGTAATTTATTTTTCATCTTGTATGCAAACAAATGTACCTGGCTTTATCATATGTTCTGATCTATCTACCAAAAATATATGCAACATCGCACATATTTAATGAGATAATGCCTAACTTGCATAATTAAACATTCGAATTTCAAAAACTTGTAATACATTTTTTGTTCATACTTAAGTAATCAACTGAGGAATGTAAGTACAACTGCAGCCGCTTGGGGGCAGCATAGTCCGCTGTGGAGTTCCACGGTCGAACCAGATGGTGCATTCGACAGCAAGGGCTGTGATTGGCCGAGTTTTCAGTGCGTTTCTCTGTGTTTTTAGCAGCCCCTGCAACATGCTAGTCCACTGTAGCCTAAGCCTTGTACATAATGTTAAACATAGTTTTGGATTCAGTGGCAAGATTTCTTGATTGTACAGTGTCTGTCTCTCAGTAATGTTTTAAAATGAGAGCTTCGTCAGCTGGCAGTAGGCTACTTTGTCGGTAGTCATGAGAAGTTCGCTTGCTGACAGAACATAAATATGCTGCCCAGAAACCTTGTGAATAGTTCTGATTTTTTTTTACTACACTAACGAGGTTGAAATATAGACTTTGCCTACAGCATCTCCTTAACAGTAATGTTAACAAAATGACAGCATTCATATGACAAAGAAAAACGAATTTGGTCACTCAAGACTGTGCCACAGCAACCAGTGTAGGCTACAGTCCTACCCAATAGGCCTACTCGAAGCAGATAGCGTTGTCTGACGGTCGAGTGGGTTAATGCACGTATTTCCAGAACAGGTCTGCAACTTTCAGGTAGTTCTGAGTTCGAATCTAGGCAGGAGCAGAGCCATATAAAGGCCTATTGTTATAATTTTTTGCAAGGTGTTGCTCCTGGCAATACTTGTTTATAAGACGTTTGGTGATTAATTGATAGCTGTTTTTGGGACACGTTAAACGTTCTTTATAATGAGCGCATCCGGGGAGTAAAACGACTGTTACGCGCTGTTACAACTGTAGGCTACAATGATTGCAATACAAAAATATGCGCGTGTTAGTTTAGTTAGTTTTGTGATGTTTTGCACTTTTGCCTCATGTGTTTTCAGGTTTGAGGGCTTTTTTGGCAAGATTGTCCTTGGTTAGACTCTGCATATGTTATTTCTCCGTCTGGAAAATAAAGTCAATTTTCGACACACGTCTGTTATTAGTTCAATAACAAGTGTTGCTTGTTAAAACATGTGACTAGTGAAACTCAAATGATTTTAGAAATATTTAGCCAAAGCCAAAAAGTGTTAGAGAGAAGGAGAGACGCCGGTGCAGCTCAGATGTCTTCTTAATTTTCTTTATTCTTTAGTAAAAGGTGCAGAACAGTATTAAACTTTGACTAACGTTTCGATGTTCGTTAGTCAAAAACATCGACACATCGAAATGTTAGTCAAAGTTTAATAATGTTCTGCACCTTTTACTGAAGAATAAAGAAAATTAAGAAGACATCTGAGCTGCACCGGCGTCTCTCCTCTCTAAAATATCTGTCCTGGCCTGGTTGCAACGGATTGTGGCCAAACGACAGAAGCGCGGAGAACCCTCCTTTGTCTACCAAAAAGTGTTACGTTGTGCCCCGCGCTCCCCCACTGCTTGTGAAAGAAGGGGATGGGGGAGGGGGGCTTAACGTGAAAAAGCTTAATGTCACAAAACGGCAACGAGTTGTTTTAGGCTACAGGCCTTCATAATGGTAGGCTACAGGAAGTGGGGGGAGGGTATGGGATGACCAGAGCCGTCATCTATCGTCTTTCCAGGCACACAGCTCGTTATATAGCCTATCGACTGCCTTAACAGATAGGCTTTGCTCTTGGGTTTGGCCTTACAGCGAACTCAATGCTCTTGTTGCTTGCAGTTTGTTAAATAAAGCGATGCAGATTACATTATTTATTTCTGATTAATTGCGTCTTTTGATGTATTTTGCAACATTTGCTCGTTAGGCTGGGCTATTGTCAATGTCCTGTACAGGTCAATGTTCAACAATTGCTGGTGTAGGCCTAGGCTATTAATCAATTAGGGACTATTCGTTATTTATTTAATTAAGGGGCTACCGGAGGAGTTTTGGGAGCGTTAGTCAAAAAAGACGTGACCCTCCCTCGCCAGCAAGATTTTTTTCTAT